>NW_003215602.1:229563-301420 GCF_000006405.1 Perkinsus marinus ATCC 50983
CTTCAATTCCCTCCTCGGGTTCCCCTCACATGATATGGACATGAAGCATGCAAAGGGAGGGAATAATGTGCACAATGACACCATCAAGGAGTCTTTCTCCAGTAACGGCCCAGTGGTCGATGCTCACAGCAACTCAACGGAATGTGGAACTCGGGATGAAGTAAAACAGCAACAAACACGTAAGGTTTTGACATTATACTCTCGAGTCGCAGATCTTGGCTTTATTCGTTGGGTTCCAGTATGCAGTGAGTCCTATCCATTTAGGGTACCTCGAATGGCTTCGTTCGTCAAGATAAGGTCACCAAACGCTTTGAGGCCGAGTTGAAGGGGTCGTTTCGCAAGACTTGGCAAGGAGCTGGCGGAGCGCTTGAACTCCGGCGTGAAGCTCGTTATAGCGAAGTCGAGCTATAAAGCACTGCGAGAGCATTCTTGCCGTGCTAAGCCATCTGAAATAGCCGGCGACAAATCCGCCAACAAGCTCGAAGAAAAGGCTAGGAAAGCATTCAACGAAAAACAACCGAACTCATCATCAACATGGTGAGCAGCATCCTGAGTCAGGACTCCTCGGCAGTGGTCGAAGTTTGCTAGGTTGTTACAGACAACATGCCTATTTCTCTCGTTGAGAAGCCTGGTTTTCAAGCCTTGGTGTACCATGATGGTACTACCATCTAACATGCCGAAACAAGCCTCAGTACGTTATACCCTCTCGTCGGCAAATAACCCGGTGATGAAATACTGCTGCACCCTATGTACTACTGACGGAAATTATAGTCAAGTCCCGGCCTTCAATATCAATCGATCGTATTTAAACATTTCAGGTGGCTCAGCGATCGATTGGATATCTGTACCGCGGGATTCAAGGGCCTACGGAACTGTGCAGCCATCGGAATTTGTTGGAAAAACGACGGCCCTGAGAGGACTAACCAATTCAGGTGCTCTCCTTAGTAGCACACTACATTCATCCGGCTGATCCGGAAAACCCTTCGCTCACCGGCTCCTTACAGACAAGGGTCATCGGCTTTGAGACATTGAGGTCAAAGCACACGGCTGACAATATCAGCTGTCTTTTAACGAGCACTATCAATAAAATGGGCCTTCAAGGAAAGGTATCTCCTCAGACAGGCTACCTGTCATAGACATCCTCTAGACATGTCTCGCTGTTCAGTGCGCATTAGCATGCACAGACTCTGGTAGCAATATGGTCAGATGTTTCTCGGATTTGGTCGCATCCGGCACTATGTGCCTTCTCAAACAATGGCTGCCCTGTGCTGCACACCGTCTGCACTTGACGGTGTGTAATGGTTTGGCCCTATATAAAACGAGGCACACTAAGAAGGCTGGCATCTATGGACATAAAACGGTAGAGGACGGTCTAGCACAAGCGGAAGAAGTTCTGAAGGAAATGGATGCAAAGGAGTCCATCGAGGGCGACAATTCCACTAATGTCAACACTGATGCGCTTCTGATGGAGGCAGAGGAGGACATTGAACAGGGCGAGCCTGATTGGGGGCTTGAAGGAGATGATGAAGCATTCCGTGATGGCATCGAGACTGCTGGGCGGGTAACTCGCACCCAAGCAAGCGCTTAGCGCTCGGTTGACCGTGTTCGAACATTGATCTCACTGCTGCGAAAATCTACCACTGCTCGTGATGTGAGGGAAAAGCTCCCGTATCATGTAAGTGACGTGGAGGGGCGAAAAGCAACACTTAAATGCTTAGAGGCTCTCAATTTGGATACATGTGAAGATACGGAGAAGAAGACTAGTGGGATGGACTTGCAGCAGAAGCCAGTGGACTCGTTCGACAGTCTCATCAATGACTTTTTCGACCAGCCGGCAAATCACCAGCACCAGCAAATGAGTGCCGAGGAGCGTTACGAGGATGAGATGATGACTATCTTCTGTGAATACGAGATGAGAGCTCGCAGTTTCGCTGTCCCCTCGGACAGTAGCTCCCCGCCTAAGAAGAAGACCAAGCCCGCTGAGAGGGATGCCAAATCATCCCGCTACGAGCGTTTCTGGATACGCTGTGATGACTTGTCGGCGACAAGCTGTCGCCTGTCAGCACTGTCGCTAAGCTTTTAGGCAGCTTCCCTTGCACTAGCGTGTCCTCAGAATCGGTCTTCAGTCTAGCGGGGTGCTTGTCTCGTCGGGAGCGTTCAAGGCTTACTGCCGACCGCCTCCGAGCTTTGGTTCTATTACGCTCGCCATTCATGTTCATTGTTGAGCCAGTGGCTCACTGCAGCAGTTAAACTGCTAGAGTAATTGCATAACACATCATTAACAATATCAATTTGACATGCTTAGTAGATTCACGTAAAGAGTCTATACTATGGAGTCCATAGTATGGACTCGATTCGTGAGCCATGAGGATATTGGCAACAGAGTGTTGCTAGAGGATGATTAGATTCATAAGTGTAGTAATTCTTTCAATGCACGATCATGATAAGTACACAATTTTATCCGCATGTTTCTTTCTTATGGAGCGTAGAGCCTAGGGAGTCAAGGGATTCCGACTTTCCGGGACGGAAATTCCGGCCGGGAAACCGGAAACCACGTCGGGACAGGAGGCTAATTCACGAAGCCGGGATATTAGTCGGACGGGACGGGGCGGTTAATTGTAAGCCACCCGGACTGCGGGTCGGCCGGGATCAGCCCAGAGACAAATTCCCATCCCTGGAGTCGCCTGAGGCGATCGCCCGAGGCGCTCGTCGAGTCTGAGGGGTCGCCTGTCTCCGGAACTAGCGGATGCCAATCCCAATGGTCGACAGCGCGCTATAGCGACGCCACGATTGCATTGCACTGCCAGTGTTAGCCAGGCTAGCTTTCCCCTACACTGTAAGGTGCAGTCTCGTACATCACGCGTGATTAACGCACAGCACGCGTCAACGACGCGGCGTCATACGGCTGATGTGATACTTCAACCCTAATGTATCTGGGACCCATTAAGGGTACTTCAGCACATAGAGCCCTTGTGACAAGGAGCTACTCTGTGTAGCCTACGTAGCGTAGCGCACCCAGTCTCAGACAGTCGGACAGTCGGGGTGACTCACCCCGACTGGTAGTCTGGGTGACCCAGATATCCCGTGCCACTTGCAAATTGCAAGCCTCACTGTGGGAATATCACGGTCCTGGTGACGAAAACCCGATGAGTGATTACCGTATTGTTATTAAGTGACGGCACACACCCGCTGCAAGCCGCATACGTAAGGTGTGTTAAGCTATGCATAATGCATGGTGTAGGACACACCGTGTTACACGGTCCGTGTATCTCGCACGGCTCGCGTCCCGCGAGTCGCCAAGGCTCAGCTATCTAATGTGACTCAGGCTCACTAAACCTCACCTCAGTGTATGCTGTGGAGGCTAAGTTAGCCTGGCTAACCGCGCATCGTGGCAATTCCTCTTCGGTCGCTGGGCACTGCCAGTCTAGAAGCACATTGTCGAGCGCAGACGTCGGTCGCTAGGAACGAGGTGGCTGCGCTTTCTCAGTGTCCTCAGGAGAACCGAGGGTCCGCAATCGATAGCGGTAATCCAGTACCATCCATTTGATCAGTGATGATGGGTCAGCAGAGTCTACATCCTCTGCGCGATGCCCCTCAATTTTATCAGAATAGACGCCTGACTCTGGGTCCAAGAGGATACTATGACTTGTTCTCGCCTTTATCCGAGGAACTTTTGTCGGCGACCACTCACCGTAGTCGAACGGCAGGCTCCTGAAGGTCACAGTCTTCGAAAAAAGCGGCACGTGAGCAAAGTTCACGAAGTTACTGCAGTGCGAGTGCCGTACTCACGCGAAGCAGAGGGGACTCTGGCAGAGTCACTCTGCTCACTCGTACCGACCGGTTCCGGCTCCAGTGAGGCGAGCTTGGAGAGGACGCTGAATCCGTGGGACATAGGCTGCCAGCCTGGCGTTTTAAGTTAGGAGCGGATCTATCCAGCTCAAGCCGATGGCACACTGTGCGGTTTCATGCAGTGTCATCATGACACTGTCGTGCATTATGACACACTCACGATGTACGTGCTATAGTTAGTATTGCCATTAGTCATCGCTTAGTGGGTAGTGTCACTCATCGAGAAGCGCTGGTGTTGTGCTGATATGGGAACATATTACGTTAACTGTTGTCAGTTGAGACTGTTGCGGTATGCACATCTGTGTCTCCGTTGTCCCCGTTTGTATCAGCTAAGATATTAGCTAAGCTATACCATCCCATTCGTTACTCATAAGTTATTGGTGTATAATCAAGTCTTGCTATCTGTAACAAGGCCGTATTGAGTTGCATACATCGGCACAATCATCCGAGAAGCAACTACCTCAAGCTCTTGTGTAAAGACCACTCTGTTCAACAAGTAACGGTTCAATTGCTCTATGGTATCTCCCAAGGCGTCTGACCCAGTACTGACTGATGACAATAAGAAAAGCAGTACTGAGCAATCCCCACCTGTGTGGGCTTGGCAGCTGAAGAAGGAGCTAGATTCGTTGACGGAGTCGATTGCAGGTATTAAGTCACAGCTTGAGTCCAACGCTGATCACAAGACCAGACATGATGCAAATGGTACTACTGGTGCTACTGGCGATGACAGCAAGGATGGTCCTGCTAATACAGTGCATGGTATTGTTGAGGAGGTCAAACAACAGCTCGATAGCACTAAATCTGACCGAAGTGCCAAATCGTCGTTGGTGATAGAGCCTTTGGTTATCATGAAGATTAGCAAACAAGCTAAGTCTGCTGGTGTTATAGAGGGAGGCCGATTCTCTGGTGTGACTGATAAGAGGGGTTACATGATTTTCAAGAAGACTATTATGAATCAGCCAGAGATACAATTTTCTGGCACGGGGGAGCTGTCAAGTGCTTACCAATACTTCTATATCATCAATAATGTATCTACTCCCCTACAACAACTGATTAATGAGCAATGCCATGTGAAGGGGAACACTTTGTTCAGTCAACGGGTTGTTACTGCATGGCGAGTTTTACGACTATATAGTGATCTCGGTAGCGAAATGGAGCTCCACCGAAAATGGGAGAATCTGAAGTGTGATGGTCCTACTACTTTGGAAGTTTACATCGCCGCCATTCAGACCATGAAAGACCAGATCGGTGAAGTTCGCGAATGTCCTCTTACAGACAGTGAGCTACGAGCTCGGCTATACTCAGGTTTGCCAACTGAGGCTCGTCTCTATCTCGATAGAATGCCGCTGACTTCCGTATCAACTATGGAGAGTATGATTTCTGAAACTAGAAGGTGGGCTCAGTTACGAGTTCGCTATGGTGCTTCGTTGGTCGGAACTCCCACTACAGCGACGAGTAATCCTACTATTTCCACGACTCGTGGTGCGTCCTCTGCTAAGGTCAAGAGTGCTACTCCTAGTAAGAAGGACAAGAAGAAGACCGACAAGGAAGCTAATGTCATTGAGTTCTCCACGAGTCCAGATGCTAAACGGGTTTTCCTCTCTGGTGTTCCGCTAGCTTGGAATTATCAGGATGTAAAAGATTTTGTGTCTCGACTGTTAGGGCATGATACTGATGTGTATGTGAGACTTCTACCCCGTAGGGGTTTTGTCACAGTGAAGTTCAATGACCATAAACCAGCGCAAGCATTCATTGAAGCTTCTAATGGTGCTGATATTGGTGGCAAAAGAATAAGGGCTCGTTTTGACAAGTTCGAATCCCAAGATGCTACTATTAATCCTACAACTACTGCTGCTCCTACAACGGAGGGTAACGCTGTGCAGGTGCCGTATGATGAAGTTTTCTTTCAAGGAGGAAGTCAACCTTGTGAAGAAGAAGAAGGTGAGAGCCCTGATTGTCTTATTGCTGAGTTTCATGATGGCAGCTGTGAACAACCTGTCCCAACAGCCACTGTCAGTGACTCATTTCAGGATCACTCAGCCTGCATGGTATCAATGGTAGAGTGCAATGAAGGATCATCGGATGTCCAAGTTTTGGAGAAGGCTTCCAATGGCTTGCCTCTGATACCGGTATGGTTCGAAGGTGATGAACATCGATATTATGCCCTACTGGATTCTGGTGCCACCGACGTCTTTATTACAAGAAGGGTTTTTAACAGCATGAAAGAGAGTATCCCTGAGCTCAGTACCACTACTACTGCTACTTCAAGCATGTTGACTATGATTAATGGTACGTCGTGTGCGATTGTTGACAAGGTGATTGGTGTTAAGATTCACCTAGCTAGTCATCAAGTCCGACAGTGCGATTGCTATGTCATTGAACATAGCAAATATGATGTCATCGTACCGAAAAGTCTTCTGGGTCCATGCACCTGGGTGGTATCGGCCGAGTCTCACTGCCCAGACCGTATAATATTCCGTCCTATGGGCATATTTGATGATGATTCGTGTATACCCGATCGATGGCTTCAGGATAACAGTCTCGCTATCCAGTGCAACCACGCTGAAGTTGTAGCAGATCGCTTGTCTGTTTCTATCCCATGGAAAAGCTCTGCGAGACCACGGTATAACTTCAAGGACGTGTGGGCCAGAGATCGCAAGGTGTTGACTCGTTTGAAGCATGACCCTGTGAAATATGAGGCGTATTTAAGTGCTGTACATGAACTATTGGAATCAGGCGTTGTTGTTGAAAAACCTCCTGATCAGTCTCCGCACGACTTCGCTAAGTTCTATACGGCTGTGGTTCCAGTGTTTAATCTCAACCGGACAAGCACCAAATGCCGGCTCTGTTTGGACGCCAGACCACTTAATACTTATACTACTACCACTGGTGATGGCACGGGCAGTACGTCTATGGACTTATTTGGCACGCTTATGTTGTGGAGAAGCTTTGAGAGAGCTTCATGTGACGATCTTTCTAAGGCGTTCTGGCAAGTCCTGGTTCGCGGAGGAAAGGTCGATGACGAGGACACCGATTACCTCGCACTGGTAGTGGCTGGTCATTTGGTTAAGTTTTCTCGAGTACCGTTTGGAACTAATTGGTCACCATGGGCATTGGGCAGCAGCTTGGAGAAAATTTTCTCCTCCCTGCCTGCAAAGATACGGGATGGTGTTGGTTATTATGTCGATGACGTGCTTATAGGAGCATCTTCTATCTCTGAGGTTGAAGCTTCCCGCATCTCCGTTGTACAAGCTCTTAAACGAAGAGGCTTTGACATCAACGAGAAGAAACGTTTCCATAATCTGGGAACAGCACGTTCTTCTATTGGCCACGATGTTACTGTCAGTGATGTTACTGGTATGGATGGTTTACAAATGGCCTCGTGGCTCGGCTATCGATGGTTTATTAGTCCCAACTGTGATAATGTGGACATTAAACTACCAGACTTTCGTCTGCCTAGGGAAGTCCGAATGTCGTCCCTACGATCCATTACAGCAAGGCTTTTCGACCCTTTGGGTCTGGTGGCGGAGGCCAGTTTGGAGATAAAGGCCTTACTGCGACAACTACACAATGCTGGTTTTGGTGAGGTACATCACGGACTAGTGAAAAATGATGCTATCACCGGTGATTATCTGCTCCGTTCTCAAGAGTGTCTACAACAGTGTGAGAAGTACTTCACTTGCTCCACAAGGATGTTGCCTCCTCGATATATTCCTATAGAAGGTCTGGTGGTGTTTGTCGATGCTAGTGAGTTCGCTATGGCTGTCGATGTCCGTTCACGTGCTAATGGGCGACGATTACTCTCGAGAATATCAACTCACCCTGGTGGTTCCATCCCCCGACGTGAATTGGAGTCTCTGCGTATGGGTGTTGTTAGGATTAGATAACTCAACAAGAGTTATAAACAAGTGGTTCTTAACTAATGATCAATACAGTAATCATAAAGTATACGCTAGGCTAGCAAGGGAGACTAGTATCACAAGAATCTAAAATTACAGAAGACACTTGTGTACAATATTTCCTCACAGGTGTACAAGCTGTTTCAACCATCCTATCTACATTCACTTCCAGAGTGAAGCATGTTACCATCGTCAATGATAGCAGCATCACCCTATATCGGTTACGCTTAGTGATTTGCCATCCACAGAGTAGCAAAATTGAGAAGCTTCCATCTCCGGAGAAGAGGAGACTGAATCACATAAGGGCCATGTTGAACAAGATCAAGCTTCAAGAGGTAGTGCCTGAGATTGAATTCAGACACATTCGCTCCGGTGACAATCTAGCGGACCGTCTTACTCGGCCCTGTGGGAATTGTGAGCCAGTCCAGTGTTCATGGGAAGCTGTGTGCAGTGCCTTAGCAGATGATTGCCTCGTGGACTTTAACCTCAACGATGGTTCTTTGGGTACCGACGACAAGCAAGAGGATTTGTCCGATGAGGATGACATTGAAGAAGCCCTTGTGATCAATGAGATGTCTTGCTGCGTTGCTACTCAAGACACAACCGCTTCCTGGATAGAACAGTTCTTGCCACGTGTTAAGGTGTCTCAATCCGCTGATCCTAATTGTGTATCTATTATGTCCAAGCTACGATCTGATCCGTCCTGTTCTCAGTCTAAGTTCTTCCATCTTGATGATGAAAGTGGTACCTTGATGAGCAGACGATGGAATTCAGATGAAGACGATACTTGGGTAGTATACATTCCGGATGACGACAAGCTGAAGGACGAGGTGATTGACAGGTTTCATCGAGATTTTGGTCACCCCGGTATCACCAAGACGGTCGGCTTGTTACGTGGGGTCTGTGACTTTAAGGGACTTCATAGGAGAGTGAAACATTGGATTTCTTCCTGTAGCGTCTGTTGCCAAGCCAAGTATGGCCGTACCCTCACTAAAGCTATATCAACATCTAAATCATGGGTGCCTCTCTTATGGGGTGTCGTTGGTGCTGATCTAGCAGGACCCATCAAAGATGCTGACGGTGTCAAACATTGGGTCCTTCTATTGGTATGCTACATTAGCAAGTTTGTAGCTGCTACGGTTATCGACTCTCCAGGCACTGAGGATGTGGCCTGTGCGACTATAGAATTACTGAATGCCAATGGGTGGCCTCGTGTAATAGCAACTGATCAAGGAAGCTGCTTTATGTCTATAAGGTTTAAGCAGCTCCTTGCCGAGCACAATGTTGTCCATGTATACACGTTTGGGTTCGATGCGGCACGACGAGGTTGGCTTGAGCGTCCACATGCTGAGTTTTCATCAGTTATAAGGTGTATGACTAATGATCGTGGTCGATCTATTGAGGATGTCAGGGACCTGAAGTGTTTGGTGAGCAAGGCTACCTATGTCGTGAACAACATCCCCTATGAAGCTGACAATGACTTATGTCCATGGCTATGCATGAGACCAACTGGTGGTCTGACGGCCACACTGTTGACACGTGACCAATCTGCTATCGCTGAAATTAAGAAGTGGCTAGGATCGGGACTGCTGTATGATGATTTAATTGAACCACTTGGTTCCTTGAAGGAGGCTTACCTCAACGACAATATCCGTACTTTATCAAAGCTGAAGTCATTGTGGATCCGCCGGAAGGGCGAAACTAGAAGACGACTGGCCAAGATCCGACGTACTGACCAAGACTCTATAACAATTGGCGATACTGTCTGGCGTCGTAACCCAACTGCTGAAAAATATGGTACCTTATTTTCTGGTCCCTATGAGGTTGTTGACCGTGATGGAGCAACTATAAGTTTGAAGAAGGCAGATGACGATGTGACCGTGCAATGCCCTGTAAACCAGCTGAAGAAAGGACGAAGACCTATTAAGACTGGTAAGGGTCCTACTTCTCCCACCTTCCTGGAAAAGGGTGTGCAAGCTGAGGTTGAGCCCGAAGTGCATGAGGACGAACCTCCAGTGAGCCGAGAAGAGTTGAAGATATGGCAAGAGGCTGTTATGAATGACGGTGCTGGAGTCATGACACGAAGCCGCAAGAGAGCAATCGACAGAGTCTCAGATATGTTGAAGTCTAACAAAGTTGCTCGTAAAAAGTGACTGTTAGTATACAAGTTGCCATTTACTGGCAACTTGGGGGAGTGTGCTGATATGGGAACATATTACGTTAACTGTTGTCAGTTGAGACTGTTGCGGTATGCACATCTGTGTCTCCGTTGTCCCCGTTTGTATCAGCTAAGATATTAGCTAAGCTATACCATCCCATTCGTTACTCATAAGTTATTGGTGTATTATCAAGTCTTGCTATCTGTAACAAGGCCGTATTGAGTTGCATACATCGGCACAGTATTAGCGGGCTGAGCTCGTTGCCTAGCTTAGGAGCGCTAGACAATCGGAGGCTCAGTGAGACTGTCTCACGGGCCGTGAGTCACGGCGAGGCCCTCACCTCCTCGTTCACTACCATGGGGTTGCTTAAAGCAACTTGCTGGCGCTCGGTCAGCAGCTTATGATAGGAATAGGATAGCGGTTCGGGTCGAACCATTCGATGGCATCAATTCTCTCGCTGACAGGAGGGAACCAAGTGATGTCAAGTTGTCAACGACATGCCGTTCCGGTTTTCAATATGGCCTGAGGCGATCGGATCGGCGCCGTTCAATGGCCAGAATTCTGAATTTCTCCGAGTCGGATTTTGCTGTGGGTTTCACTGTGTTCCGGTAATCGCTACTCAGTTCAGACTAGAAACTGCAATCTGCACTGTTCCAGAGATCGTGGTACACCGCTGCGAACTCTCAAACATGCCGATAACATTTGGCCGAGACAACTTGATGCGATCAACCCGGTGACACTAAAAAAGCAACCAGCCAAAGCTTGCCAGTGCTCACTGGCAAGCTCAGAGCTACCAGTGGAGACCATAACTCGTTCGAGCACATAACTCGCTTCAGCGAAAGTGGTTTCCCATCGAAATGATAGACAACCGCCATGAGAGTCGTTCTCTCAGTGAGAGACTCTCACAACGGTGGTGTCGCAAACATCAACGATATCAGTTGTTGTGAGAGTCATATTTGTTTGCTGGGAGCGTGCCACTCACGGGCCGTGAGTCACGGCTAGCTCAACCGATACATTAACCGTCGTCAGATTCATGACGCGAGTATTCCTCCCTGTTGTCAGAGGCTTTGACTCAAAGCCTTTGACAACAGGTCAACTCACTGTTGACAACAGAGCAACATCCTGTTGGTTACACTTTGAGATTGGAGATCCAGAGGAAGAGATTTTCCTCCTGGAAAATCTTAAAGATTTTCAGATGCTGGTACTGGTCGACCTTCCATAGATGCAAACTTTCGACGAGGGCCTCTCGACTACTCACATTCTGACTATGTGGGCGGCTTATTAGATCGCGAACTTGCTCTAAAGGTCTGACCCTATCTGCCCTTTACTGGGGACGTCACTTGTGGTCGTCATTTGAACTCATCTTCACCTATTGGTAGCATCGGTGGCTCTCTGCTTTCGTCCATGATATCTTGATAAGGGTAAATGATCGAATCGATCATCCAGCATAGTAGATCGGATCTACTATGCTGGATATCATGCCATCTCACCCATCACCCCATGCGACTCGCATACTCCACTTGTTGGAGCAACCACATCATTGTGGTTTGGACATCATTGTTGGACCAGCACTCGAAGATATCCGGATCCCACAGTTGATTCTCGCTATAGAATCACTCTGAATTGTCGCGTGATCAACCGGCTTGTCCTGGCCAACGTCTCCAACGGTCATTTCCTTTTCGTCCCTGGTGCCTCAGTCGTCAGTGAGTCTGCCAGCAGAGCAACCTACCGTCAGTCTGAGCCAAGTGCTTGGTCGAGGATTAGCAGTATCTTGTATGCATACTCTGTAATACAGAGTATGCATACGGGATACTGAGATCTGCAATATTGATCTGAGATGTAACCAGAGGGTGACCACATTAAATGCGTTTACCCTTTGATCTTGTAGACATGTTTTTGGCTGAACGGTAGTTCTCGTGCTCCGAGTCACTGGTGAACGCAAGTTCGTCGATAGGAATAGAGTGAATGGTGACGGACTTGATCCAAAACCCGCGCGTGCAAGTGAATCAGAGGAAGAAAGAACCACTGAGAAGAGTGCAACTCTATGTAGAATGACTTGTCACACGTGTCACATTACTTATTCCCAAGGCGATCGGGACGAAGGTCTGCACTGACTCGCATGCCAGTAGCATACTAGCTGATATACGGCGGGCTTCGAACCCGAGTGGATACGCGTATCATAATGATAATGATAATGATAATGATAATGATACTATCATTGTACGGCTTCGAACACAAGCCATGCCATGGGAAGGGGCGAGTACCTACCCAAGCATGCTCCACACAGTCTTCCGTATACCAACCGACTAGCTGGAATGGCATGGTCCATGCCGCATGGAGTATCAGTGATACTCCATTGCTGTATCACTGAGAATATGTATATTATGTCCGATAGATTCGTTGGGAAGATCTGGCTCGTCACGAGAGTTGGTCCCGCCAATCCGATATAGATTTAGAACAATGACATCAGTCCCACGACTTTTACAGTGTTTGATCTCCATATACTCACCCACGGGCCGAACACAATCCTATTGTATCGGAAAGAGAAAAAAATATGGACCGAATAAAAGATGAAAAACCTGAGAACAAGGCTGCGGTCAAGTCGCACTGGGCTATAATAAGAGAGCACCCGGCGCTGGTGGAGCCTCAGTAGATTGGATGTAGTAAGAAGAAGTGTTTCCTATCGAATCAGATCAATAGAAAGTCCATGGGTTACGGAGCGTTTATGCTCCAACACGATCTAAGCATTAATCAGAGGCGGGAACATCGGAACCCACATTGGAGGGCCATGACATATCATAAAAACTACTGGGATTGGTTGTGGTCCGCGACACAATAACCAGTGGCTAGCTCGTAGACACCCACAAACCCGAAAACCAGACCTCGGCCGAAGTGACTACGAGTTGTAACATACGAGCAGAACTCTTCTAGATCATCATTTCCACCGTGATCACATTCATCCATCACCCTGCGGAAGGCGAAGTCCTGCAATATCTCCGATACCCTTTCGAAACAAGAGCTAACTGTGTGAAAAGGTCTATGTGGGCAGTAGGAGAATCTGATGAAGTCGACGAGTCGTCCGGGGACGATAGGATTCAAGAAAGCGTTGTAGGCGTCATGGGTTGGACACTTATCAGCGCCGATGCATTCAGAGGTCGCGAGTTGAAGAGCACGGGATCGCACGAAGATGTAACCCCTTAAGAACTCATCGAGCGAGGCCCTTCTTTCCCTGAGGCGAGCACAGAAGTCGTCGGTGGATACGGAGTCATGTTTCTCAAACCGCCCGCAGATTAAGGAGATCTGTTCCACGAAATCCTCCACGATGGCCTTACTGTAAGAGCCCTTGCATTTAGAACAGTACTCGTAGCGCCTCCTCCCGTTTGCAAGGTCTCCGTGTACGTGAACCTCCCCCAGCTCACTTCTATTGGGGTTGGGCGGTGCAGGAGTATCCATCAGAGCTTTGTCTATAAACTTGTGGACATCCGGATTACCAAGGAGAGCCGTGAAGTTTGCAACTAGATCATCAGCAAAAGGATCAGCCTGGATGCTCATGACACCGGCGATGGTTGCGAAGATACTCAGCAGACGAGCCATAAGGGTGAGTATACTAAAGACCTCAAAAGCCTCGAGTCAAGACGACGACGAACCTCTGTGACGAAGACAAGTCAATGGAAGGTTGAAGAGAAGCTCTCGATCGTGCCTCACGGAGGCTTCCTCGCACAAATAACAAACAAAGTCGCGTAGCTTTGCGCGATGAGCAGCGTCACGTCACTCCTGAAGGAAGAGAAGACGTGACGGAAACTGGTCACGTGTTCCGTCGCAGCTAGGTTAACGTACCGAGAAGTACGGAGTTGAAGTTCCAATGATGATACCTTATCAGTGATAAGACTGTGGGCTCAGAATCCGCGGATGAGATTTCCGTGATCATGGGAGCGACGAATCCGCAGTCATTTGCAAGAAATGTAAAGGAGAGTTGCAGGACATGGCGAAGTGAAATCCGATTCTCAAAGCGTGAAGCGTGAGATGACTCATCTCATTGGTGTCGCGACATCACGACGATGCAAAGCATTATACAATTCACCCACAATGAGGCATTAGCACTATCAGTTCGTTGGTGGTATGATACCACTGGTATCGCATGCACTTCCCGCTTTTCCATGATTTTTCTACATTCATGATTATCATTGATAGGTCAATTTATTGGGCGAGGTTAAAGTGAGGCGCGCGCGATTGCAACGGGGGGGGTTAAATATACGGGGACCATACCTGAGTGCCTCCACGATTTTATTGCAAGACCGCGGCAAGACTGTATAACTGAAAAGCTCACTCACGAAACGGATATACTGGCAATACATGCAGTCTAATTGGGAGTGGATCGAGCCACAGTGTTTACGATGTAAACTTTACATTCTTTCTCACATTACATAGGTTAATCGTAGGCTCACTAGAGTTTGAATGTGAGTCATTCGAATCAGTGTAAAAATATTTGAGGAGCGCTAGACTTCCGGGACTCGCCCCTGAAGAGCGTGAGACCTTTCGACATTTGCCCCTGAAGAGCGTGAGACCTTTCAAGACTTGCCTCTGAAGAGCGTGAGACCTTCGGGACTTGCCTCTGAAGAGCGTGAGACTATCGGGGCTCGCTTTTGGTGAGCGAGAACTAAAATCCACAATTCGAATATGACCGTCAGAAATGAGCGGTGAAAGCTAGGTCTTGAAGATGGCAAAGGATGCTCTATCCAAGCAACACGCAGCGTGTTACACGCTGGTCCAGCTTCTCCAGGAGAAGCTAGGCCTTGAAGCCGGCCCAGAATGCTCTATTTGAATAGTGATATGTAGAAGCTAGGCCTATAAAATGACCCAGAATGCTCTATTTGAATAATGAGGTGTAGAAGCTAGGCCTTGAAAATGGCCCAGGATGCCGAATTTGAAGTTCAAATTTTGAACAATGAGCTGTAGAAACTAGGCTTCGAGGATGGCCCAGGGTCTTTTTCTGAACCATATTAGGTGAAAACGGGGCCTTGAAAGATGGCCCAGGGTGTTTTTTCGAACCATAAAGGGTAAAAGCTAGGCCGTGAAGTGGCCCAGGATGCTGTTCAAAAGCTGGGCCTTAAGGATGGCCCAGAATGCTCTTTATGAAAGATATGCCGTCGAAGTTAGGCTTTTACAATGGCCCTAAAGGCTTCCGTGAGAATAACTTAAAGAAATGGAGGCGGGCCACAGGTACGGGATGAACCACTTTCAGGCTAGCATTTGTGCAATATTATGAATTATTCATAATATTGACACTATTATAGTGTGATCGCACAAGCTGTTGTGCGAAGGTCGCACGCTAGACATTAGCAACTTCCAATTTTCAATTAGCAACTTTCGCTGGTTCCATTTTAGAACGGTCCAATTTGAACTGATGAACTATCCTTCTTCCTATCTGGATTGTTGAGTATCTCTCTTTCGGAAAGAGATGGAAGCATTGGGGAGTGCTTCAGAAGCACTGCTTCTGAAGCAGTCAAGGATAGCCTGTCCTGGATAGGAGAGTCAGGCTTCTCTATGTGCAAGCACTCCTACCTGGAATGTGAGTTACTCGAGCAGAGGACGTGCCTTTTCAAGCCATCGCAGCACAGAGGTTACACTACCCGTGGAAAGGGGAAAGGCGAAGAGGGAGTGGTGAAGGAGAAAAGGGAAAGAGATCTAAAGGATCTCAACATGATCGTTACTATCAAAAAGATCAGAAGAGTTGATGTGATTCGTATTCGCTCAGTGCAAGAGGTCGATAGCTCCTTTTGTCTCAAAGAATGTCGAGCTTTGAATTATGTCACGAGTGTTTCTGTTGCCTATTGTGAAGCTCTGAGTTTCTCATCAATAAGAGCCAATGGGCCGGTTAGCTTTCGGGCAATCCCTTTATTGCAGGACTGCAGTTCACACCAAATGCCACATAAACGAAGTCAGGAAACTGAGGCTAGACATCGGGCAGCTTACGAAGAGAAAAAGAAGCAGATGGAGACATGTAAGACATCTTCAGCAGAAAATGGGTATCAGTCACGGTAGTCAGTAGTTCTAGGCGCGTCCCATCCCCCTGAACTCACAGACTTAGCCGAGAACTACACATCCAAGATCAATGCATCGGCGAATCACTGACCAGCAGGATCGGGGAATCTTCGGGATATCGCCGAAAATTGCTCTGATGCCACATGCGACAGCTATGTTGATGGATCTAGTATGGGAGAAGCTACGCTGCCGCTAGCCAATCAACTGGAGTTGACCTTCGAGGAATGGTCAAAAGATCCACTCATCCAGAAGTTGCTGGCGGTCTCGGAAGTGAAAATAGTCGCTGACAAACTAGCAGGCCTTCGAGGATCCCCAGAAGCAGAAAACCAGGAACAATTTGAAATATTGTGCAAGCAAGCAACTAAGGCGGTCACAGCTGCGCTGGAGGAATTCTTCAAAGTCCAGAAAGACCCGAGAGACTGCGCGGACTATCATTCGGAAGTTTGGGTGTCCTTTATGCGCTATTTTGAGGTGGAGGATATCGACTTTGTGGAAGAGATGTGCGTGGAAGGGGCTCCAGCCGGCATCAATATTGAAATACCCTTGTCTAACGGACTGCATCCGATAGCTAAGAGCAAAGCTTCTACGAGGATATACAGGAGTAACAACGGCGACCTCAACTACGATGCAGGTATGCCGCATTCGGAAGTCATGAGTCAGTAGTGTCAGTAGTCAGTGGTGGTGAGGTTCATTGGTCATCCTGTCTTGTCGATACAGGGTGACTGGGGTCACCCCCGAGTACAAATTTGGATCAGCAAGCCCTGAGCCCCGTTGCTTTTCAGACTGAGGATGCTCACATCGATATGGTTCTGGAAGCTCTTTCTCACAGAAAATGGGTTGCTATTCCGCGTACAAAGGGTGCGTACCACTGTCGCATTCGAGTCTCGAGAGCTATTGTCTTGCGAAGTTGTTAACGTCCCTGGGTATCAGTCACATGTATGCGAGAGTCTCGCAGGCTGCGAGTCGCAGCGAGACCCGTGTACCCAGAATCCCACAAGTCCTTTCTAGAGGGCGCAGTTATGCGAGATCGATGTACTCAAGACTCTCACCTGCTCTCAAAGAAGAGTATGCTGCGATGGTCGAAGGGTATTTGACATCAAAGTGGTTGGTTGAGGCCTCCCTGGTTCCGACTCCCTCCCCTCCGGCCCAGATTTTCCTTATACCTCCAGCATCCGAGTCTAAGGAGAGTCGTCTGGTAATCGACTTCAGAGAGCTGAACAAGGTTTTGCCTTGTGCTGGTGCAGGTGGAGAGTCCCCGGCGTTGTTTCATGTTCTAGGACTTCTTCGCACTGAGTCGAGGGAAACCACCTTGCTCTGCGATTGCCGCAGCGCGTTCTATAACATACGTATCGATAACCTAATTCTGGTGCTCGAGAGCGCTCTGGGGCGGTATGTCAGTAGCAGGATGGGGTTCGGAGTAGTTTCCGGCCCTTGTGGGCTGAACGGCGGCTTGAGTCAACTCATCGGTGAGGCTCGGTCGACATATTTCGGTGGTTTGGATCAGATCCTCTTATAGAGATTCTCTTATATATGGTGCTGGTCCTGATATTTCTTTTTGTTGATGAGTCATCAATGATGACCTGGCGCTGTCTGATCCCACACTACCGACCGTGATGGAGTTCAAAGTATTACTCGTATGGTTACCCCGAGTTCAACTCGGCGAGTTGGCTCCGACGCCAAGCTGCGGAATGTGCATGCTTTTGCAGTCAAAAGCTGTGAGGATGAGCTTAAATCAGCCCTGTAGCAGTGCGGCATAGATCTACCAGTCGCGAAGGAGGGCAGCATCCTGGGAGTTGAAGTACACTATGGTAGAGAATTCCTAATATGTTAACGACATCAAGCTTTTCTCCGAGGACTTACTATGGCGGAGAGCAGAGAGCCGTTGGCATTCGAATAGGCGTGGGTTAGTCGTCTTACTGAGACTGTTACAGAACCTAATAGGTTCAACCTATGCGACTTTTTACATTACCGACGACGCATCGTACCGCAAGGGCCGGTATGCCTCTTGCAGAATGTCTATCAGAGGCCACCGCGGAGTCAGAGGAAAGTGCTCGTGACCCTTTATGTCAAGGATCTGGCTAGGCGTCAGACTCAATTCCGACGAAGATCCGCTAGCCCGGGATCCGTCCTCGTTGGAGAAGCCTGAGCCTCAGACTCTGAGGCGCAGGAAGTACAGGACAAGTATCAGTTTGTATCAGAACGGCTCAGCGTCTCGCGCCATCAAGACTCACAGTCGCTCCATTTAAGTGCTCTGTCCATCTACCATGGAGCGGCAATGAGTGACGTTCTCGGCCTGCTCCAACTTGGAGCCTCCAAGAAGCAACATCATATCGCGAGCACGTCAGCTCCAGTGAATCTCTCGCTGATTGTGCTAGTCGCCATTGTTACGACGTTGATGACTTGGTTCGTCTGTTATGGACCATAACTTATGGTACACCAAGGCGATTATATACATTCTCAGGGCGAATGCTAACAAGTCACTGCACGCCCTAGAGCTTTCGATCTTTCCTAGAACATCGCCGTTCGATCCAGTAGCGGCACGATATATGACTGCCCGAAGTTGTCAATTATCAGACTCTCAGTATTGCTCATACCTGGATGGTATCACGAAGTTGGCACCTTGACAAGATGACCTTGTGGGCCGATATTTATATCGTCAGCTGAACTGGCGTCGTTAGCACCACAGGTTAGACGACTACAAGACCGTTTGACGGCAATTATATACCGGTCTGGCACAGCGTCTGGAAAAGTGGTTTGGAGGCCTGTTCTGCCACGGAATTCTTTGTGCTCCCGATTCCGGTCGCTCATCATCAGAGTGGCTCATAGGAACTGTGTTCATGGAGGTGGTGATGCTACCTGCGGTCAGATCGGCGACTTCCACTTACCGGGCCGCTAATACCGGCTGGCCTAGCTTCTTCGAGAAGCTTTGTCAAACAGTGTATCATATGCCAGATATCTAGGGCAAAGCGCGTGTGAGTTAATCCTATGTCACTGGGTGTCCGCAGGAGCGATGGTAATACGCCTGCAGACCTTTTCCGTTGTCCACCATACTGGCGCGTTGGGGTCGACTACTTCTATCCGGGCATGCGGTGTAAGGTCCTAACTTTGATGCTGAGTAGTGCATTGTGTAGCTCCGATGTCAGTGCATAAGCCACCCGGCGCACAGTCTGGCGTGCGCTACTTTACTGTGATGAAACGGTTACAGTTACAAAACTGTTTGCACGCGTACACAGTTTGAGCCCCCTAACTAGTCGTTTGGCATTATCATTTTCGGGCTCTCCCTCGCTCGAAACCATACATCTATTATGTCCCACTCGGCTCGTGTTCTTCCTAGTGCTGAGGATGAGGTTGGGGATGAGCAACACTTGCACGTGCCTTACGAGTGCCCATATGACAATGATCCGCAGCGATGATGACTTCAAGAGCAGTATAAAGGCAATGCCTTTAAGGCATTACGGCGCCTCCAGTTATTGAGAGATGGGCTGCGAGAAATTTATACGGATACGGTGTCCTATTCCACATGCAGCGGTTTCACTCGGGCCATGCAGAAGGAGCTTGGAGCCATCACTTTCCTTCTGAATGCTCATCGAGCATTGCTCGAGCCCCTCATGAAGGAGGGAAGTATGAAAAGGTGCACGACTTAGCCTCCCGTAAGCTGAGGATTCTTCTCAGAGTCTCTCTGACAGAGAGTGCGTGGTTAACATCGCCTCGAAGTTTGACGACGAGATCGACGAGTTGTTGCTGCGCTGTTGCCATTTGCTGAACTCGCGGCCCATCGGTAGCTTCTACTTCAACCGCGATGGTTTCAAGTGTCCCATCTCCCCTAACATTCTGGCATTCGGCTATGAACATTATGCGGGTGGACAATGCGGTGTGGACCCAGTGCCCTGTTCACCGGGAAAGGATCAGCGAGCTGTGAGGGACGCATTCGAGCACTACCACTGGCGACGGGTGTCACCCGTCGGGTGAAGGAGAAATCTATTGAAGCCTGCCGTAGTAAGTGCCCGAAAACGCACAGTCCCAGCGGTTCGTGGTCGGAGATACAGAGTTAAGGTTCCATGCCTTAATTGAAAGTACTTGTATAGCTATGCTTACAGTTGGACTTTTTAAATCAAACAGCACCAACAGCGAATCGCTGTTGGTGCTGTAAACTTTACTGTCTCGTGTCCTGCCCTCAGTGGTATCTCGGTGATGCCATTCACTGAGCCCAGGCGGAAGCGCAATCGCACTCGAGAGATAGCGATCCACCGAAGACTCTGTATTGCAGCTAATGAGAAGAAATTTCGAGCGGCAACTGTCAAGGAGGCTATGGTGATCAACGAGGTAGTCTTGGTTGATAAGAAAGCTGGTTCTAAGGACTCATCACTGACTCAGTCCGATATCTGCTCGATGAGTGATGAACAGATTAAGGCCCGTTTTAGAGTGACCTTGGATCTTAGAAGACTTAATGCTATGCAACTGGTTCCGAAAACGGCTCCTGATAAATCGGGTGGTTATGTGTGGGTTATGAAATCTGATGTCGCATCAATTCCTAGGAGGAGTGGTGAGGTTACTCAGTCTCAGGATGGGGCTCTGAGCATTTTGCGATTGTGGCCGCCATCGATGAGAAAGTTCTTTGTTAAGATTGACCTAAGTGATGGCTTCTCATCCGTTCATCTGGATGATGAACTTTGGCCTCTCTTTGCATGTAGGACTATTGATGCCAATGGTGTGGAGTGTCTATGGGTGTGTACTGTATTACCACAAGGATGGCGATACAGCGCGGTCCTATTCTCAAGGGTGGTGGGGTCGGTTTTGGAAGAGGCCTGTATCATCTGTAAGAAAATGGGACTAGCCGTGAGACTGATCCATTTTCAGGATGATATTCTATTAGGAGGGGAGATAGGGATAGTGTTCTCCAAGCAAAAAAAGTTTTGATCGACCTATTTACCCGATATGGTTTTACGGTGGCACTTGATAAATGTGAGTCTGGCGACATGGTCGATTTCTGTGGAGTTCGTTGCTATCGAAGTGAGATCTTCCCTAATGTGAAGAGACCTGCATTGACTACCGCCTTGATTGAGGAGAGTTGTACAGACTTTGAGAGATTCCATGATCTGGAACAGCGAAAGAGTTGGATCCGCAGCTGGGCTGGTAGGTTCCAATGGCTTTGTAAATGGTTGTCTCCAGAAGCCAAGGTAATTCTTCGTAGACTTCAACGACTAGATCCTAGGAGCTCGAAGGCAACATCCCTGGTGAAGGAGCTTGCTCGTTACTATTTATCGGGGCTGGTTTGCCTCTACGTTCTTGGTAATGGAGAGGGCTGCCAAGTGGCTGGCACGGCCATAATGGTTGATTGTAATAAGGATGCTTGGGCTGCCATCATGTTTCAACTTATCATAATCAAGAAGAGTGAGATTGCGGATATTGGTCCCCGAGCTATAGGCTGGCATCTCGCCCTTGATGGGCTGGCCATCAAGATGTGCTCTGAAATATCTTTAGAGCTGGCCGATGATGAGATATGTATGCTGCTCCCGCTCTCTCTCGATGGTGGTTCAGTGACGGACGAGGATATGCTTCGCTCTTCAACTTTTCGTGAACGTAAAGCACAGTTGTTAGCTCTGCATAGGTTCCTCCCTCTATGCACCTCTCCTGTGGTGATGATTGGTGATAATGCTAACTCTGTTGATGGTCGGTATTGGCATACTCTTGAAGCTGATCATGCGGCTACCGAGCTGGATCTTAGGATGGTAACTGAATACCATCGGACAGTTGATGCTACATTGTGGGTGCCTCGTCTTTCAGTGGTTAAGCTTGTGGATTCCATGGCAAGGGTCCTACCACAGGATCTTGCCTCTGGTGATGTCAAGTGTCATTGTCACTGAGGTTGATCCTCTGCATATCTCAAGTAGTCTTCTACAAGAAGACGCTATTGGTGAGTTTTATTCTGAGACGTTGGATGTGCTTGGTGATGATGATGATGATGATGATGACGATATAGCAATTGAACCATTTCAGTGTCCCCGTTACTGTGACCTAGATGCAGTCAGGGAAGCCCTGCAGACATGTGCTGAGGTTCAAGCTCTTGCTAAAGGTAACGGCTTCATCAAAGATGATGATGGAGTTGTTTTCCGGGTCCAAAGGTTCAATGCTTTGGGTAGTATTGTTAAGCAACTTGTACTGCCTGTCGACGTCAGGAAGGAATTGGTGATGCACGCGCATGCAGACTGTCATGCTAACTCGAGACAGCTGAAGTTGCTGCTCTCGGACTGGTGTTGGTTTCCGAAGATGGGGAACCTCTGTCGTCTGTCCACACTCTGAGTGTGGGCATATCTTGGAATATACATCCCAGTAATCATCCTGAAGCAGGAGGTTATTATGAACGACGGCATAGGATAATATTGGAAGCTTTGAGGAAGTTCGTCCTTAGTGATGGTGGCTCAGACTGGCATGACGAGTTGGTTTTGGAGCAAGTTAAGTGGCTGGTGAATCATGGTGAAATCGGTCAGAGTCGCATTTGTCCTGCCTTACTATTTTATGGTCGCACCTTGCCAGTTCCTTGTATGAAGGGTGCTGATGATTCATTGGTATTATCAAGACCGAACTCCGTATTTGACTTAATGAAGGTTGCTGATGCAGTTGGTGGGAATCGGCGAAAACTCCTCGGTGTATTCGTCAAGGAGTGGCTTCTCCAGCGAGAACGGTCTTTGCCAGTGATCAAGTATGAGAGCAACCTCAAGCCCGGTGAAATGGTTTATGTTTTCACAGAGAGAGCTCATAAATTATCTCCTACCTTTCGAGGCCCTTTTCCAGTGCTGGCTACGAGAGGACGTCATGTGATGATAACTACTTCAAATGGTGTCGAGACTCATTGGCTTGGTAACTGTAAGCGTCATTGTTCAGATGAAGATGTAGCAGCTGATCTTGCACAATCGCAGTCATCGGGTGCGAGTGACTCAACCAACCAGCAACTCCAGATACGTGCTCCAAAGCGTGCTCGAGCTGAGAGTTGGACTGCAGAGGCTGCTGACCGAGCTAAGAAGTCAGCGAGGATGTAAATGCTTGCTATCTCATTTTAGGGGGCTGTTATGTAGTGAACTCCGACAAGGATACCGTATGTAATTTGTGATATTATTGTGTAATTATCTGAGCTAAGCTGTGCATTTGTCTCTCCTCGCTAGATGATGTTTTGAACGTATTACGATATTGTGGTGCATATTTGAGCATCAGATCAGTATCTCTTCCTATATCCCTGTTACTGGCTGAAGTATGGTTTTGTTAAGTCAAGAGAGAAATCACAACACTCGGGTTCACACCCTTACCCTCGATTCGGGTTTGCATGATTGCGTCTATATCACGCGTGCTACTCGCCTCGTGGTTACAGTTGCGGGGTTTGGGGGGATTTTGGATTCACTTTGGCTCCATTGGCTATCCCTGAGAGTTTGACTTTCATAATGTATGCCTCTCTCAGAATGTCAGGTAGGTTCATCGTCCTTTTGGTTCTCTCCATGAGTTCACCTTCATCTTCCGGGTGTCGCCGTCGGCTACCTCCTAATCGAGGGAGTATCTAGGAGGTTAGGAAGCTTCTTCAACCAGATAATGTAAAAGGTAGACATCAGGCTATGAAGGAGCTGGAACGTGGTATGTACGCGGATTCCACTCGACGGTCTAACTGCTCTCGTGTAAAACTGTGGATGGAGACCTGTCAGTCCCAAGGAGTAGCTGCATTCTCGGTGTGCTGTGTCAACATCGAGCTGGTAGGGTCCATCTTGAAAGCGGCCAATTACCGTAGCGGCGGCGACTACTTGGCAGCCGCTTGTGCCCACAATTCTGTGTTGGGGCACTCCTTGGGACCAGTGGAGAAGGCATGTCTATCGAGAGTCAAGCGTTCCCTGACCCGAGGTATCGGCCCCCCTAAGCATGCGAGACCAATCCACCATGCGAGCTGCAGGCGATGATCCGCAATGCGCGGGGTCCTCAAGAAATTCGCCGAGCGAATGCCTATGTCTTGGGCTCCTGGTTCTTGCTGAGAGGCGACGAGTTATGCAAGCTGAAGGTCGATGATGTGCGTCTCCACCCTATAATTGGTAAAGTGGAGCTGACGGTGACGGCCAGCAAAACCGACACTCAGGCTATTGGCGTTATGAGGGATCACGGATGCTCGTGTGAGGCCTTCAGTAACGGCTTGGATAAAGACCTGTGCCCTGTCCGCGCTGCCGAGTGTCTGCTGAATATGCGAAGAATGGAAGAGACTGGCCCTGGCGATGTACTTCTAGTCGATACTGATGGGAAGTGTATGTCAAAGGAGGCACTGAGGTCATGGCTCAAGCGCGATGCGATAAGGTCGGGTACTGGCTCTAAAGATGTACATACACTCCATAGCTGGCTTCGAGGAGGGTGTCAGATGTTAGCGCGGGCTGGGCCAGGCTGCGCTAACATCTGACAGTGTCAGACTGACACCAGCCAGGCTTGGAACGGAACCAGATACGTGCCTTTGGTAGATGGTCCAAGGATTTCAAGTGCGTCGACATCTACATAGAAGACGCTCTCTTGACGAGTAGCCAACTATTCGCTGCAGTGGTGATGAGAGCAAAAGCTCAGCTTAGGCATCGGGGTGACAACACGGCTCCCACAATACAGCGCCATTCACAGGGGGATGAGCCAGGTTCTGTACGCCCTTTACAAGATCAAAGGCGCCTTCCTGTGGAGCCGATGATAATCTTGGATCTGCCGGCGTGGCATACCGAGCGGCAGAACTACTTGCGTGTGCACCAATGGTCAACTCCTGTGAACCCCCAGTATGCGACTTGCATCAGAGAGTCTCATATTAGCAACATCAGACGAGGTTGCTAATTGAGTTGGGGGGCTTTCATACATGGTGGTTCGGGTTGGTGCCTATATATATACGTGGATATATAGCAGAGAGGTGACGTAGTATAGGACTTTCCCTTTCCTCTCACTGGGCTATCCTCTATCCTCTCACTGGGCTATCCTCTATCCTCTCACTGGGCTATTCTCTATCCGTGATCTGGTTTGGGAGAATTGCGGATCTGCTCAACTGTGGAAAACCTGCCATGACGGTGTAGGCGGCATGCTTTGCCCACAGTTTGATGCGTTCTCGCAGATCACGGTCTGTTTCATAGCCCAAGGGAGGGTGCTGTCGTGTTCGACAGCTGGGTGGGATATATATTTATGTATGTGCCTCATCTGCAGAAGCAAAGTTGCAACTCGGATCTCTTGGAAGCCGTCACTGTCGAGTCTACCCTTAGGCTTCACGAAAGCGTTGGGGACTCGAGCATCCGTCTCCAGAGCCTGGAGTCCAGACTTGTGACAAGACTGGACCAGTCTGACTGGTCACTAGGTCTTATCCCGACAAGTCACTTGTCGGCTCCAGCTCCACCTAGTTACCAGTCTCTATCCCCCGGTTGATCGTACAACGTGTGGCATCGACGAGATGCACCGGGCCGGCGGCGCCGGTACATTTCAACTCGATGGGGAATGGCAAGGGGTAGTGCCGTGTCATAGCCCGAACTCGAGAGCAGGCATAGCCTATGCCGCATAGGCGATGCCTCCCCTAGCTTGTCCCTGCAAAACTGGATGACTTCATCCAGGGAAGAGTTTTCGAATCTCTCCTCGACAGAACCCATGTCAGCATAATTTAGCGGACATAATATAGCGCTGTTCCCCATCCGATGGGGAACAGCGGACAAGGGAGCTATCGGATAGCTGCTATCCTGATTATACCAATATCCTGTACTAAGGGTCTTACTCGAGAAGCGTAGATCGGCTCCATTTTCTCCAGGGAGTAAGCGCCGAGTATGAGACCGCAGTCGAGCAACATAGACCTTATTTCCACGACCAGGGCCTTGTTGATGACATCAACATCATCCGAGGACATTCATCTTGAGGACATTGTCCGGCGCCTCCTGTCGTTTCCTTGTGTCAACACGACCCGACATTAGCTGGAGAGATGCGACCCAAGCGTACACTGAGACTTGAGCCAAGATGGCTACGGACTTAGGAGCTAGTAACGCTCAATGCTCAAGATCAATAGTACGGAATGTATCCTATGCTCACACTTGTACGCAAGCACAAGGAGAAAGTCTGTACGCATGTACAAAAAGGTGACGCTCTCTGACGCACAGACTGGTCGAGCATCTATAGCCTGTACGGTGAAGGTTCTTGGACCAATCTAACATCCAGATTCATTATCGATCGGACGGACAGTAACCGGTACCACAACGCCCCCCCGTTGATGTCGAGAGAGTGGCCAGAGGAGAATATTTGGTTAACTCATTCGTAGCGGACTGTTCTCCAACCCTTGTCGACCCGGGAGCTATCAACACGCTTGGATATGCAGAGAGAATCCGTCGCTGCAACAGTAGAAAGGTGGCCGTTATAGCCGCAGTTCTCGTCAATCAGATGCGCTCTGAATCGCGTCTCAGGAAAGCCTCATCCGAGACGCCTCATCTGATGAGGAAAAACATGAACGGCTGGTGCAAAAAACCGGCTTATAGTCTTTGGCCTCGGACCGAGGCCCTCGGTCTTTCTGAGGTTGAATCGCGATTGCGACTCTTCAGGACCATCAGAGCTGGGCTTACCCCCCTCTTCCTTTACCTTCAGCAGGTAACCTGCTGCAGGTTTAATAGGCTTCTGAGTAGCCGCTTCTCGGACTTCTCCTTGGTAGAGGCCTTGGAGCCTCTGTAGCGTCTTGGGGCTCAAGTATGGTTCTTCCCAGTGACAACTCAGGATCATTTGAGGGTTCGGAGTCATTCATTAGGAAATGAGGGTGATAATATCTGATACCGATGTCACATGAATCAATAAGTTTGACCGAAAAGAATAATTGGCAATCCGTGAGGCTTCCAAAGCACAAGCAATGAGCAATGGGGCACGCACACACGTAGCCTGATCGATTGTGTTCGGGCGACGACGACCTAAGTAGTCGCACGCACGCGAGAGCAGCCTCAGCACAGAGACCTTCCTAAGAGTGGAACGCTGTACCTCCAAGTTGGAGGACTTGTTCTTAAACCAATCGGGTATGGTGGCAGTAGTATTAGGATTGTCCCAACAGCGCTCGGTAGTGTGCTTAGTAAGCACTGCTTACCATACTTCAAGCAGATATCGCACCACCGGTCATTCTTGGACCCTTCTTTGTTTGACGACTTCTCAGAGGGCTTTGTTGCGGTCGCAGGAGGGAAGATGGTACAGTCCTTGGCCGCGCTCGACTGGTTATGGCGAGATCCTATGGACTCGGATTTCTTGACACTCTCCCATGGGTAGTAGGTCGAGCTCCTAGCCTCTATGTCTAGAAGTCTTCCAATAATGTCGGTACAGGAATCCTATAATAAACGTACCCTAGACGTATCCTGTAATAGGATACGTCTTCGACGAGGATTCTATCCCTCCTCAGGTCGTCGGATAGTGAATCACTATTAGTGATGTCCGTATCGTGCGTATCGTGTGGATGACTCGATCACACTCGCAGGGCGGTTGAATACGCTTGTACTCGTGATATGAGACCATCTCATTCTACACATCAGACTCCCTTGCTAGGAAGGTCTCAACCCATTCTAGGTCCCTGTGATATATCGATGACCAGGATCCCCTCACGGAGGTAGGGCTTATAGAAGTCGTCGACAACGAGAACCATGATTTAGACCGGATGTACAAGAAGGCGATCCATGCGTGATCACCAGATAATGTTGATAGCCGCTTTAGGACATTGCAGGTGACCACCGGTAGGTCCATTGGATACGACGTATCATCTCCTCCAATGGACCACAATGACCTCGTCGGGGCCATTGTGTCCGCTCATCTCAGCAAGAACAGTGTGATAGTCAGTATGGGTCTTGGACAGGAGAATTCGCACCGTTATAGCCTCAGTTCCGAACTGACAGTTCGCTGTCAAAGAGCCGCGTCCCCATCAACATGCTTCATGGAGAAGAAGACAGGCAATGACAGGGGTAGGCAAGGCGCGCTTACCTTGGAGTTCTTGAACCACACTTTGATGTGTACATCGAATCCCTCACCGCCTTGGAGTAGTTCAAGTCACTGTACGACGATTAGTGCTCATAAAGTTGTGGTCTGTTGTTACAGGCTGTAACTTACAGCGCGTCGTTTAAGTGACATCATCACCCAAGGCCACCTGGCGATAAACAATGAACGTGACATTTGGGTACTTGGGGATACCAGAGTCGCGTAGAGCAACTCCCAGCACATCAGAAGCCCCAGTCTTGTCCGACATTTTGGGAGCACTGCCACACCATAGCTCTTTATATGAGCGGATGGTCACACCGGAGAACGTTGAACCACTAATGTGGTCACCCCCTCATTTTGTAGACATCTTTTTGGCTGAACGGTAGTTCTCGTGCTCCGAGTCACTGGTAAACGCAAGGTCGTCGATAGGAATAGAGTGAATGGTGACGGACTTGATCCAAAACCCGCGTGTGCAAATGAATCAGAGGAAGGAAGACCACTGAGAAAAGTGCAACTCTATGTAGAATGACTTGTCACACTTGTCACATAACTTATTCCCAAGCCGATCGGAGCGAAAATCTGCACTGACTCGCATACCAATGGCATACTAGCTGATATGCGGCGGGTTTTGAATCCGAGTGGATACGCGTATCATTGTTATAATGACATTGTACAGATGCGGACACAAGCCATGCCACGGGAAGGAGCGAGTACCTACTCCAAGCATGCTCCACACAGTCTTCCGTATACCAACCGACTAGCTGGAGGAGCATGGAGTATCAAAATAGTATACTCATTGCGTATCACTGAGTATATGTATATTATGTCCGATAGACAGTCTATCGGGCGAGTCTATCATAGACTCGCTGGGGAGATCTGGCTCGTCACGAAAGTTGGTCCCGCCAATCCGAGATAGATTGAGAACCGTACGACATCAGTCCCACGACTGTTCCAGTGCTTCATCTCCATATACTCAGCCACGGGCTGAACACAATCCCATTGTATCGGAAAGAGAAAAATTGTGGAGCGAGTAAAAAGGTGAAAAACGTCTGAGAGGTTCTCAGCCGCGGAATATGATGAAAGACCACCAGGCGCTGGCGGAGTCTCAGTGGATTGGATGTAATAAGAAGAGGTGTTTCCTATCGAATCAGCTCAATGGAAAGTCCATGGTTTACGGAGCGTTTACGCTCCAACACGATCTAAGCATCAATCAGAGGCAGAAATATCGGAAACCCCATTGAAGAGCCATGGTATATTATAGGAACTCACTGCATTGGTCGCGAACACAATAACCAGTGGCCAGCTTGGCGATACCCACAGACCCGACGATCAGACCTCGGCCGAAGTGGCTATCAGCTGCAACATACCCGCAGAGCTCTTCTGGATCCTCATTTTCATAGCGTTCACATGCATGCTTCACCCTGTGGTAGGCGAAGTCTAGCATCTCCCTTAATAGCTCATCAAAACAAGTCCTAACATTGCGAAAAGGTCTACTTGGGTAGTAGTAGAATCTGGTGAAGTCAACGAGTCGTCCGGGGACGATAGGATTGAGGAAAGCGTTGTAGGCATCATGGGTTGGACACTGATTAGTGCCGATGCATGCAGTGGTCGCTAATTGAAGAGCACGAGAGCGCACGAAGATGTAACCGTTCAAGACCTGATCGAGCGAGGCGATTCTCTTCTTGAGGTGAGTACAGAACTCGTCAATGAGTAAGGAACCAGGTACAGGTCTCCGGCAAATCTCAGTGATCTGCTGGATGAAGTACGCGTTGATGGCCGTACTGTGAATGGTCTTGCATTTAGAACAGAACGGGTAGTGCCTCCTCCCACCTGCAAGGTCTCCGTCTACGTGAACCTCCTCCAGCTCGCGACTATTGGGTTTGGGCGGTGCAGGAGCATCCATCAGAGCTTTGTCTATGAACTTGTGGACATCCGGATTACCAAGGAGAGCCGTGAAGTTTGCAACTAGATCATCAGCGAAAGGATCAGCCTGGATGCTCATGACACCGGCGATGGTTGCGAAGATATTCAGCAGACGAGCCATAGGGGTGAGTATACTAAAGACCTCAAGAGCCTTGAGTCAAGACGACGACGAACCTCTTCGACGAAGACAAGCCAATGGAAGGTTGAAGAGAAGCTCTCGAACGTCCCTCATGGAGTAACGAGTAACAAAGTCGGGTAGCTTTGCGCGATGAGCAGCGTCACGTCACTCCTGAAGGAAGAGGTGACGTGACGGAAACTGTTCACGTGTGCCGTCGCAGCTAGGTTAACGTACCGAAATGTACGAAGTTGAAGGTCCAATGATGATAATTTATCACTGATAAGACTGTCTCTCAGAATTCGCGGATGAGATTTTCATCATCATGGGAGCGACGAATCCGTAGTCATTTACAAGAAATGTACAGGAGAGTTGCAGGACATGGCGGAGTGAAATCCAATTCTCAAAGTGTGAAGCGTGAGATGAGTTGGTGACGCGACATTACGACGATGCAGAGCATTATGCAATTCACCAACAAAGAGACAACAACTGAGTTAGTGTTTACGGAAAATCCTCAAGGAGCATTAGCACTATCAGTTCGTTGGTGGTATCGCATGCACTTCCTGCTTTTTCATGATTTGTCTATATTCATGATTATCAGCTCCCCCAACGGATGAACCGTTCCGTGCGAATTGGAGCTCCCAATCCGGGAGAAAAGTTATTTGAAGCGTGCATTGCCGCGACCAATCGATGGCTCGTACTCAACGATTTTTGTTGATGAGACTCTGTCATCGAGCCAACAGACTGTTAAAGGACGTTGTGACGATTTGGATACGAGACACTGTCTCATATTCACTTGTCTCGGAGACAAGGTCCGCAAAGAGGATACTTCGAAGCCTTGATACAGCTTATAAAGCCTCTATAAGCACAAAGGGCGTGTATCATACACGGCGTATGGCTCGAGAAGATATGAGGCTCTTGGCTCCCTCCGCCGAAGTTCGAAACTTCTATGCAGGGGGCTTTCTATCGATCATATCAAGTAGCACCTCTCGTCAAATGGAGCAGATCACGATTCGTGACTTACGAAGAGCAAACTCTATGGTGAAGATGTGAAGTCGCGATCATAATGTAGTGTGAGTCACACCACATTCTGAGCGTGTGACACCGTGTGACTCTCGTATTTACGCAAGTGGGATTCGCGTGCATGTATTTGCCGGAGTAAGCACACATCCCGGAGGAGGAGTGAGCTTTATAGTGGGGTCCTTTCATAATCCACCCAGTTAGTTGAACCTGATAACCTTCATGGCAATTTTTATCCTGTTCTCTGATCGCCCAAGTATCTATCGTACCGCACGCCCATAATGATAATGAGACGGCTGCCAAATTAGTGATGACTGATTAGCAGTGTTTTTACTTTACAGATCTATTCACTCCTGCCCTTCCCATGTCACTCACTCCCATTGTCGTCAATTATCAAAAAATGCTCTTCTCGCCATGGAAAACGAGAAGCATTGCACATGTATTTATCCTTCATCTGCATCAACAGCGCACCAGTCTCTTAGCATGCATTGAATCAACAAAAGAAGACTTTATGAATGACTGTACTATTGAGAACCTCCATGAATGACTCTATCACTGAGAACTTCAACACTGGAAACCTTCATGAATGACTTTACTATTGAAAGTCTCTATCAGCCATCTACCACTCAAGCTGCCACAGAAGCTACTAATATTGAAGGTCTAATCATCCTCAGTGCGCCCACTTTCCAAGTTTCGACTGTTGCACATTCTCTCTTATTACGCGAAGACATAAGCTGCATACTTTGAGTTCCTAGCGCTCCTTTTGGCCAACGACAACGTCATAGTCAGTAATTAAATTCAAACTGTGAATTAGTTACATGCTACATCTGAGCGTATCACTCATCAGTAATACTGATTCAGTATCAATCGTATACGAGACCTCCTTATCACGATGCAGCTAAATGGCTGCAGAGTACCGCTTGAGCAAGGCACTAGCGATAGTTGAGAGTAGAGTGAAGGCTCTCGGAGAAATGAAGGCATCATAAACCTGCTGGATTGACCTATTATCATAGTAAGTACCGCCAGGTCAGACCACTCCCCCACCTCCATAGCAACCTGCCCTATTACGTATGACTTGCACTGTACCATGTTGAGCGATAGTTTATAAAACTTCACGCGCCACGTTCTATCGGAATGGTTCTGCACTTACTAGCACAAAACGCACATAAATGCTCACCATGTGTGATTCTCACAATCTCACCCCCTTCCTCATGCCATATTGATCGATCACACAAACCAAAATGAAACCGCAGTAATTCTTCCAGCTATGTGCAAACCGGAGCAAAGCGATGTTATCTAAGATCTCACAGCCGGATAATGAAAGCGCGTTTAGCCGATATTACTGATGTAGTTTGGCAATGTTTTCCTGATCCTCCGGGGCCAAATAGATTTTCACTCACTCAGTTCTCCCCATAGTGGAATATTATTCAGAAAACGGCGTGTTGTAGGCTACAACTTGTAGCCCTTGCGCTACTCAACGTTGATGAAACGCATCTGTTTATCGAGTGAAACTGAGCTTTCGAACCTCATTTTCCGATTACATATCATTCATTTACGAGTTAGCAATTTTCATCTACGACTGTGCGCGAGAATTGAGTTTTCACTTCGAGTTCGATTCTTCATTCAGTGAAAAACAAGCTCCACTACGTTAGTTTGTTCTTGAATTTGGTGAATTTGTGACTGACAAAGGCGTAAACATCTACCATCTATGCCAATGTAAAACTCGTTACTGATTGCCAGAAAACGGGGCCCGAAGTCTGCTGAAGACTTAAAATTCACTGTTGGATCGTGGCTAAAGGATTAAGGCGCATGTTATCAACCCTCGGCAGTAAAACAGACCCATCATTCACGACAAAGAATTATTACACTCCAATCTAACATCCGCTGGTGAACGCCTTACAAAATGAATTTGGATATGCCGCGAATCACATCTCCATCCGCCCGCTCCGTTCCTCATCTCAAGGACAAGGGTTGCCCACCCTCACCACTTAACATCGCGATCAACTCGTGGATCCATCGATCGACTGAGCTGTGATACTGTTCCTATCTCCATCTCACCCGTCAGTTCGAGGTCTATAGTGGTAGTCAACCTATTAAGGGCTGACTAGTGGCTTCTATTAACCTTATTACCTATCAAGGGCCCGTTGAAAGAGATATGGATCTCCCAGAGACGCTTTCACGTTACTTGGAGATGAGCTGACAGGGAACTATGACAGAAAAGAAAAAGAGAATATTCAGAGTCGAGGCTATCGTTCAAGGACATGAGAGTCTTACTCCATTTGAGAGAAGAGATAACACTTCCCTAGCCAATGATATCCCAATTTATCGCGAACGAACTAATGAACTCGAACAGACAAAGGCACAATGGCGGACCCAGAAGCGCACGATCGACAACGAGCCTGTAGCAACGTCCACGCCGTGATAACAGCTCCTATGAGCACTGTCATCCGACTGTTACAATCTACTTCTCAGCATTTGCTTTCTCCTCAGCAGCCTTTGCACGCTTGGGAACCATCTTCTTCGTGATGCGAGCCTGGCGCAAGGTAGTGTAGGCGGAAGTTTCGCGCTCTCCCTTAGTGATCGCACGGGCGTGCTCCACAACACGGGCGGTAGGGACGGGAATAATAGTCTAACAGGAGGGGAAAACTGACATATGCAAGATAGTCCGACATCGATTGATTACCTTGCAGGTGTTTTGAGTACCATTAACTAGCTCAGCACGAGCAGTATCACCCTTCTTCACCTTCGAGCCTCTAGGGAAGACAGCAAGCCTAGCCTTGTACTGGTTCAAGCGATCAACATTGCACGCAAGAGACTCATTAGACTTATTGTGACGACGCTTGTCGACCTGATACGGGGATGACAATATTGACTTAGCAGAGATCCTAATTACCTTGATGCCAATAGTGGGTGCGAGCTTGACAGAAATACCAGCGGCGGCCAGCTCCTCCACGGTGAAGCCACGACCGAGACGGAGCTTGTAATTGTATCTTTGAGTAGGAGGACGGACAACTGGTCTCAAAAGTCCAGCAGAAGGCCTCGGATAGGCAGCCGCTGCCTTAGACTGGCGAGTAAGACGACGGCGATGCTTCCGAGCAGGCTGGTCGAACCAGGTCTTTATGTGCTTCTGCCAATACTTGCGGAAGTGGATGTTGGGGATAACGTTGTTGTGCTTGACCGCCATGCTTTATTACTGAAAGAATACACCAAAATCGATAAAGGTACCGCCCAAGATTCAAGTCTAACTAAATGAATCGAAGAACCAATGGGTTAATTGTTGTCAGCATCCGCACCCATACTACCTGTCGCCTAGACTTCCTCTCAAGTGCTACGCGATGAGCTACATGACAGATCGATTTTTTGGGCGAGCGAGATTAAAGGCAGCCGCGGGTAGGTTGTCAGCGTCTTCGGTGGTAGCCAAACGATATATGCCATAAATTCCACGGTGATAGTGGTTACACCGACTGAAATGCCCAAGAAGCTCTCTAAGACAGAAGAGTGACGAGTCGTGAAACACGTTAGGCGGTATATGACTGGCATAAAATTGTCCGTGCTAGTAGAGAGAGAAGGAAGTTTATACTTAAATTACGCCACTAGCTCTAAAAAATATTAGCTTCCAGTAGATGGTGCTGCTACGAAACCCGTATAGTATAGGGTCTATACTGCCCAGTTGTACGGCAGGCAGGCCGATTCAGTTTGCCTACATGCCCGCTCACGTGCCCCAAAGAGAGCGACTTGGCACTATTAACTCCCTTGGCATGACAGAAAATCAACGTAGACTCTACCTTATACGTGGACACTGGTCAATAGTCCTAGAAAGCACGTATAATGGTCGTACACCGAAGAAAATGGTTAGGGGCAAGCATGAGTACTTTAGGGGGGTTGAGGAATGTACCTCCCTCTAGCTCATACTCTGACTGGAGTGACTCAGGAGAACTCAAAGACCTCGGTGATGACATTGGTTATGATAAGTAGGTAATCTCCACGAAGTGTTCTACTTCAATTGGCACCCACCGTGGGGCCAAGGAATTTTGGGCGAGCATGAGCAGGCGTCAGGATAGATATACGATGCTGAGATTGAGTGTCGATTGCTCGTCTTTCAGAGGGAACTGTCCTTGTTAGAAGAGAAATCGAAAATCTTGTGACTTCCTCGAGAAACTGGCACGCTCCGTATAAGATTGATCTCAACCTCAGACTTCCAATGACGTATAGATCTACGTTGTCGATTCAGTGCTGCAAGGACATAATTGAACTGGTGTATCTTAACATAGCACTTACACCCCCGAGCGTCAGCGAGATAGAGAACCCCGGTGCGAAACGACGGGCTCTACTAGTTTAAAATAGAGTGTGGTTAGCATCTATGTGGAGATAGAGAGAGTGCTCTCAAGTAAGTGAGCGATCACAAGACGATTGTCAGTAGATCATCTTGTTTATCCGCTCTCATTTTATTCACCACTCGCCCCGTCCTCTATGCCGGCGAATTCTCGGTCGGTATGTATCATCGGTGCCGGTGCTGGAGGGTTAACTACGGCTCGAACTATTCTCAACGATGGTTGGGCTGAGTAAATACCACTTGGCTGACCCCGGACGCACATTAGATCAGTGTTTAGGAGGGTTGTGCTGCTGGAACGACGGTCTAATGTTGGTGGAGTTTGGGATTATGGCCAAGTTGTCGGAGTGAAAAAAAGTAAATCCACTGAAACTGACATTTAGGATCTCATGCGATTGCTGACATGAGGGAGTTGTTTTCTATGGCGAACCAGTGCTTCATTACGCAACTCGCTGGTGGTCCCTACTTCTTGATTGGAAACCCCGCGGATAACGTAATGAAGCTTCATGTATTGCGTCGCGCTGAAGTCAGGAAATCCTATACATGCTTCTGTCTCATTCGTGCATTCAACAGTCGTAGACTTCCGTCCCTGGCCGAAATTTCCGATCCAGGTGCGATGTATCACTCGTTGCACACTAATCTCCCCAAAGAGGTTATGCAATTTCGAGACTTCCCGTTCTCACCAGACCTACCATCGTTCATACCGAGAGCAGCGGTGCAGCGGTAAGCGAGCAAGGCGGCGTGAGCGTCTTTGTATAGGACTCATGTAGGTATCTCGAGGATTTCGTGGACAGCAATAGGTTGAGAGGATTTATCAAGTTTAACGCTGAGGCCGTCAGTGTTGAGAGATCAGGCGAGTTCCGCTTAATCAATTGATGACTTTTCACAACTCTTCAACTTGTTGCTCTGACAGCATTGACTGGTCGTGGCCATTGGCGAGTCACATGGAGAGAGTATGAATGCCAGAGACCAGATGCTGCCCGAGCTCCTTCCTTTGTCTCGGAAGACTTCTCTGGAGTTTGCATATGCAATGGTCACTTCGATGTCCCACATATACCGGTGGAGTTTACCGCTCTCCCAAATGTGGTAGTACCATCTCACTTGGCTTCTATCTCCTGAGGTTCGCATTTGTAGGTTCATTCTAGGGCATATGACGGGCCAGAGCCGTTTAAAGGACACAGAGTATGTATAGTAGGAACTGGGCCTAGTTCGGCTGATATTGCTTATGAAGTTGGTAAGGTGGGTACCTATTCATCCATAGTATCGCTCTTATAGTCTTCATGTTGTTGAGCTTCGAGGTAGGCACTGTTCAGAGTAGGTATGGTTGCGCTGTCAATCACCGTGCTGGATCGCCATCACGAAGGTGAAGATGTTGTTTTTGACAGAGGCAATTAGTCACGCGGTGAAATCCCAGTGACTCAGTACACTGAGCTGGCTCATAGGTACGTTGGTGAAACGACTGGACCGAACCGAGCTGTTGAGCTTCGATACGGTCCTCCTATGCACGGGCTATGAGTACTCTTTCCCTTTTCTGGAGGGTGTCGGGACCGATGTGGTTAAAGATTTGCTGGAGCTCATCATGTGGTCTAGTGATCCAACTCTAGCCTTCATCGGGCTGTGTTCGGGAGTGGTAATGATAGCTTAGCGGTAGTGCTCGGGAGTTTTTATATTGAGGTTCAGCAGAGAGGTTTATTTTCACCCATTCTCTGAGCCATACAGTAAGACTTAAGTCAGCTGAACACAGTTTCATAATGGAACTTCCAAACCGGCGAGAATGAATCTTGCAACTGGTGCTAGTTGAGAACCATCTTTTTCCTGAATTACACATTTCATACTTGGCGATGAGTCTATCTTGTGGGTCCCTCTGGACCAAATTCTTCATTTAGGATTGTGTGTACAGATATCGAATGGAACAGTGATTGATGGCTTCCAGATACCATTCCCGCTGATGGAACTACAAGCGAAGATCTACACCGAGTTCATGTCAGGACGGCTTCCCCGGGAAAGCTTGAAGAAGTTTGAGCTTATCAAGGAGAATAATGTAGTATTGGATTCTGAGTAGGGATGCCTACGGATAGTAATCGAAGCCTTTTGTGTGATTCTCATCTATTTTTCCCCTGCTACGAAGTTGTTGCGACCCAAATCGCTCCTCAGATATTTGACATGAAGACGGTTTGCCCTGATTCGGGTCTCCCTTCGCGAGTCGTGTATTGGCGTCGTTTGGTGGATCTCCTTGATGGGAATGATCATCAAATGAACCTCCGTCACTGGCGGTTGTGTACCGAAATACACAATGATGTGGGCCCAACTGGGCTCGCTTGTTCCCTGGCCACCCCTGACAATTTCGTGCCAGCAAGAGTCATAAACACTCGCCGTCGACGCGTAGGCTCGCTTGCTTCTTCACTGTATTCAGTGGGAGCTCAACCATGACTGCCTGAGACCAGGATACATAAGACAGGTTCGGTTCAGGTTGCTCAACGTAGACGGGACAAGTTGCCTTGGGAGCCTCCGACGTACCGGAAAGTTCAATACAGAGTAGAGGCTAGAGGGGAAGAGTTGGTATGGAGTGCGATCGAGCCGGAATCTGTACCTATATGATCGTGTACCAACAGTAAAACCCAGGTTTTTTGCCCGGCATCGAGTGTTAACGCGATGTGAAGAAAGTATTTTCTACCTTGCTGGCGTACCAGTAATAGGAGAGGTTCGTAGTTCGCTGATTATGATCGTGTCGAGTTGTCTTCTCAACGGAAGGATGTCGTATCTTCAAAAAGATATTCAAATGCTGGAGTGTGACATATGGAATTGATCTCTCGAGATGACTGCTTTCGCACTTGAGAGTATTGAGGACACTTGAGGCACGCGCTCACCATGCTTGGCAACCTCGCAAGCCACAATACGTACTAAGTTTTTTTGTGACAGAGTTGAATTGTTCCATCGGCATGGGAAATCATCCCTCTACTGAACGCCTACCATTCGAGCGACTGAGCCGCAGAGTGACGAGGCGATTATGTTGTGCAGCAATGACACGGCGAAAGCCCACAACAGCATGAGAGACCGCGATGACATGGAAGAGGAATGTAATGCTTGTATGTACTTCTCCCTGAGAGTGCCGACATTCAGGTAGAGGAGCTAGATCTCCCTAGGCACTCAGCCATATGTCCTTAGCTGAGTTACGACCCATCGAAATAGTGAAGTCATCTGATATGTGGCTCGATTCTACATCGACCCCAGATCTGACATTCTTTCTCTACATCGTCGTAGTGGTGATGTCGCTCAACATTCTGCCCACTATGGAGGTGATGCTGCCTTTGCGACTCCTGTATAGTCGCCGTCGTCGGGTGGCTTACGACAGGAGCCCAGAGTACCGGTAATCTTCCTTTGGAACAGTGATGGGCATCGCTGGTGCGAGCCTCCAATGACTGGAGGACTTATCTACCAATGGCCTCAAGCGGTCAGGGGTCTATCAGGTAGCAGAGACTAAAGGCTCATCGGTGAACGATGAGAGGCATAAACGTGCATCAGGAATTTTGAATCTTGAATTCAGATAGTAGTTTCATCAATACGCATTTGATGTTGACGGTGAGATGAAGGGCGCATCAGGACAACCCGTTACTCGGGAGAATGATGGCACTATACTCGAGCTATGATTATTATTCCAAGCTAAACTCGAGAAAGGAGGCAGAATTCAGTACGGTGGAAGTGTTGTCACCAGGACCAAGACTACCAATAGCATCGCACATGGGTCTATCGAGGTGTGGCAATGGATAAAGTGATGAGATGGATGTGGCTTGACTGAGATGAGTCTTGCACGATGCAGCGGCGGCGGTGTTGTTCCATTCCGATGTTCGGACGATTGCAAGACCTCATCGCTCCATTCAACTTTTTCATATCTTTACGAGTTGCCGTTCTGCGGCATCCCGCGAGTTTCCCTTCCTCCGATGATTGTTTATCCCCCGTTCGGAGGCATTGAAACACCGTGGACTGTGCTATGTAGTGGTGCAGACTCTGTCGGTTGAGCACGTCGTTGTTGAGGTAAGGGACACTATCCGATCTCATCGTGGGTAGATGGAAAGCGGCCGAACGAGTCCCCTGGTGTTGTGAGCTGCGAACTCTATACTCTCCAGATTCACAGAGGAGACGGTGTTCGCCGAACTGGGCGACTCGATATGTTCACCTCATAGACTCCTTTTCATGGGAGAGAACTCCGCCGTAGATTTATCGCAGTGCTCAACGCAGTTTGCCTAACAATATTACTTCACTATCTTTGTGATGTAGAGTTGATTCAATTCAGTTCAGCATAATATGGGAGGCTTTAGACGGATTTGGGTCGTTCCGACGTTGTAGTTGAACTCCCCCGTATCGCACACGATTCTTGGCCTGAGGGATACATAGAATGTATGTGTGTTAAGTGGACTTGTTATCTTCGATAACCTGAGCTATCATGTTGATGGACTGCTCGTCCGAGGCAAGATTGACAGAGGCTCATAACATTGCGGAACATCTGGAGGAGTTGGTGAAACTTGCCGATAAGTTTCTATCGGATCGGTCTAAGGATGAATCGTTGGTAGAGGAGCCGACTTATCCGACTCACGCCAGACGAGATGTAAGCCCAACATCGGAACGGCAGAGTTTTCTGTAGTGTTTGCAGGATGTGGTAATTTGGTACTCGTCATGGGCACATTGCATGAGCCCTGCAATTTTATCCCAGTTTCTTTCCTTTACGAGAAATATTCGTTATTCCTTGTTTCCTTGTTTTTCCTTGTTTATTCCTCTGTTTTGATGGCGATAGAATGTCATTGAGTGATGGTCATTCATTAGCGTTTCTGACGAGTCCCGGTTTGATCGGACCGTCTGATCAAGCCGGGACCCGTCAGAAACGTCCCATTGGAATGTGACGTGTGGATGCGTTAGTCGAGCTAACAACTCGAAAGTCTTGATTTATATGCTCTAGTCGCTTCCACCTGTTCGGCTCGCGCCCATCCAGTTGTTTGCATTCTCAGTTAGAGTCGGAATTGTATTTGCTGAAGACGGAGAACGATCTGCTCAAACAGAGGTGCAAGAAAGAGGGCAGGGTTGCGACACTCACTGAAGAAATGGGCGAGCTGGTGAGCTGCGTGTGCTCCGTTGGTGGCTATGGATGTGTCCCATTGTTGATTAAATGTGAGTTCGTTCTTCCAATCTCATGACAGGTGAGAATGCAAGCTGCGACGATCTCCCGGCTGGAGGGCGAGCTGAAGAATACAAGGGAAGAATGCAGACAGCTGAGACAGCGGGTGCAAGGCAAGTCTCGGATCGCGAAAGACAGTTCGGTTACACATGAGAACACGACACCGAAGAAGAAGGGATCGTCTGGTAGTGGTGTGAGCTCTCTCATCGAGAAGTACTCGCCCCCAGAGGGCTGCACTCCGTCGATGGTCAGTTCATCGCATAGAGGCAATGGTTTTGATTTGGCGAGGAAGCCTTCAGATGATGCTATTAATTGACATTTCGAACTCAGGAAGTATTTGCCTCGGGCTCTTGGTTGAGTTGACAGTGACTATTGACGGCATACAGAACTTCCATTGTACCGGTCTGCGGCTCAAGTCCTTATCGAGATGGTAGTAGGCCCTCGTCATGATGCCCTCATGCTTGCTCCGTCCTAGTCGGTCATGTTCGCCCCCGATGTCATCAAGCCCAGTACGATACTCAGGGTACAGGGAGATTGGCCTGTCCTTGGCTGTATGAGCTCTGATGCGAGGGAATCGAGGGCGTATGACGGTGCTTGCCAGATTATTTTTTTTCTACCAGAGATGGGTAAACTCTCATCACGCTCATGAATAGCAGCATGAAGTTGGCCAATCAGACTAGAGATGTGAGATCCTGGAGCCAATCAGACCTGTAACGCATCGTAGCTCTCGATCACACGAGTCTCATGTTTGTGTGTTTCAGGAACAGTTTCGTCTTCGTGAATTTGACCTCGCCCAGCTGCTGCAGTCGCTCTTGGACTGTTGTTGAGACGATGTTCCTACGTATGGGACCGCTGCTTGGCAGTAACTGCTTACACAGACGAGGTGAACCTAGCTTCCCTGTAGTCGGAGTCCTTGGATGACGTCTATGTGGTAGAAATGGAAGATAGTTCTAAAGTCTTACTGTACTCGTAATCTTCAAGATTAGTAACTTTCCATGAAGCAAAGCCCTACTAATGTACTCAACCTTGACATACGGAGTCTTCCGGTTGTCAGGACGACGAGGATCTGCCCAGCAGGATGTTGGTACTCAAGAGACGATCCAAAGAGTGCACGAGGAGGGGTCCATTAACACTGTCTCGTCAGCTTCCCGGCCGTACGACTGGACAGCTCTGCCCGCCTTGTCGGCGAAGGATTATCTCTATCTCTGTGCTTTAATTGGCGGTCTTGGCTCGATTACATCACTGGCTATACCGTTCCTGTTGAAAGACGTCATGCACCTTCATCCAGCGGAGACTGGTACCAACGTGGCAAGTGATGTATGTTATCGTGCAATTTCTCAGCGCTGCTTGGGGCTATCGCGTCCATACCGATGCTGTTCAAACCCGCAGTGGCAGTGGCATCGGACTACCTTCCTCTTATGGGCTACAGACGGAAGCCTTACCTCGTAAAGGGTACAGTTCGGCTCGGCGGTTCGACCCGATTGTGGAAGGTTCTGGGCTCGGCATTGCACAGCATAAGCTTGATCGCGCTGGCTCATCTGCCGGCAGGGACAAGTTTCGTGCCCATCGCACTGATAGTATTGGCAATCTCCTCTGCTGGTGCAGTAGTTGTCACTGTAAAGGACACGTTGATGGTAAGATACTGTCGTTTCGATCGGTGAATAATATAGTGACTGCGGGCGGGAGCTGCGAGAATTCGAGGATTGCTGATATTCGATGCTAACCATCGCTGGACACTCTCTAACTTCAACGTGGAATCGCAAGGGCCATCTTCATTTGGCGGGACGATATACGGACGTTCCGAAGTTCCAGTTCCATTCCATCTCATCGGTGTGATTTGTATCACTTAGTTGCCCTTCAGTTGGAGACTAGTAATCGCGGTGAAGCAGGTGGAGCCGATTTGATTTCGGACATGTCCATCTTGGCTACCGGAGGGGCTCTCTCGGTATGAACTCGCTAAGACCGCCGTTTCCCCCCGCATATTACCCAGCCTAGCTGTGACGTGCTAAACTTGTGCTTCACCGAGGTTCCTCTTGGATTGTCCACATTGAGACTGGACGTCCGCGGCGAGCTTGCCTTAGTGAATCAGCACGTTTCACTTACGCGTTCAGGTTTCCTACCTCTCTGGAGCATTGCTCCACGTAATGAGCTGCCAGACTTTGATACGATTCTCAGCGACTGGTCCCCTCCTGCTTACGGGAGCGGCAATGCTCATGGAAGAGGAAGCAATGAGCCACTCAAGACCTCCCACTATACTGCCCAAGTCACTCGTATTGGAGTCGGTACTCAGCGGTGCTGCTTCCCTCGGTGGACCGTTGAAGCTTCTGGCTGCTACCATCATGGTACCCTCCTACAGTACAGCGCTGTTCTATTACTCAGTAAGTGCCTCTGTTGGATACCGATCCCTTCACTGTAAACCTTCCACCGAGTCTCTATAGCTCCAAGGAGCCGTCGTTCATATGGAGCTCAGCTGACGCGCCTCATATGCTTCTGTCTAGACCTCTCCAGCTCTGCATTTTACACCAGAAGTCATGGGGAGATTCCAAGTATGCGGCTCTCTGGCTTCTATCGCCGCTGCCATCTTCTATAGGAATTACTTGTCACGAAGAGTCACGATGCCGAAAATAGTGAGCCTCGATCGATGCCGAGAGACGGATGCTATACGTTTCCCAATTATCGTCGCTCCTAGTACATCAGGTTGTCCGTCTCAGATGAAGGTGGTATCATGGGTGTCCGTGCCCGTAGCGGCTTCAAGCTTGCTCCTCACTCTTCCTGCATTCGAGGGTCGATTGGACCCAATTCGAGTCGCGCTCGCGAGGTCCGGACTCTTCTTGCCCGTCGACTATTCCTTGGTCTTACAGACACGTTCTTATAGAGATGGGCTCCGTGCTCACGTATCTACCCATAACTACCCAACTGGCGAAGTCAGCGCCCAAGGAAGGTTCAGGCGTCTATTTTGCCATATTCTCCTCTGGTATTGAAGCCCTGAACCTCGCAAGCTCTGTTGTTTCATCTGAGGTCACCAACGTAAGTCTGTACACGCTATCGGGTAGTTCCCCATTGGATGCGGACTCAAATTCATTGACCACTTAGTCATACAGTATCTACTAGATATCACAGGACTAAATGGTCAGATAAACTACCTAGGTCGTGTTACAAGATTCGTGAGCATCAGCGCTGGGTGTATTTGAGTGATAAACGAGGTTGAGGGCGATTAGACGACTCGACCGTTGAGTTTGAAGTACCTTTGCTATGACATCCTTGGGCAGCGAACATGGAGTCTCCAGTTCGAATCCTTCATCAGCTCTCTTGGTTGCACACAATCGCCCCCTCCCCCAGGTGCTTGGTGTAACATCTGAGAACTTCGCCAACTTGACACCACTGATACTGGTCTGCACTGCCTTCAACAGCATCCCCTTTTTCGTAACATTGACCATGGACGGAAGTGATAATAACGACCTAACACAAGGCAGTGAAGACGGACAGCATGAGCCATGCCAGTCGGATGGAGAGGGGTTACTGCTAGTGGAGCACGCTCATATATGATCCCATACTCTACCAGTGTCGAATAACGTCTTGTCGTGTTGCCAAGTTATACCAGCTTGTGAGGGAGAAGGGCATGCCGAAGTCTATGATAGATTTCAACTTCGGTTGTTCCAATATGATCTGTGTATATTCTGCACTTGAAGCCTCTCGAATCCTCATCATTTTCAAATTGTTCGGTCTCAGTGTTGTTTCACCTCACGTACAATCCACGTGTGTCCACTGAGTCACGAACCCTCGGGTGTACTCCCCGGGCTGATGAATCATCAGAAAGGTTCGAAGAGAGTCCATCTCGTGAACACTTCCCAGTGTTTCAGCTTCAGCTGGCGTTCAAGGGGATTACAGTGGACCTATACCTACTGTTCTCTCTAGGATGAGACTATCGAAGGCCTACTCGTGAGTGTACCCAGCACGAGAGCGACGATCTTACAGCTGGGGCTTCATTACAGGATGGGGAGACATGCTGGTTCGCCGACGCGACCTGATACTCATCCTCCTGGTATGGCGTGCTGCCATCCTCTGTTCCTTTTGTAAATGTATACTCCACTTCCTGATGAAGGTTTGTGTGTTTGAGAGCGAAATCTATTGTCTTTGAGAGAGTCCCTCCATCGTCCGTTTATCTCCTCCTACGAAGGTATCCGAGGCTAGATTGATTGGTATCAGGTATTGGTCGGAATGAGTATAAGCATTGGGATGATCGTAAAACTGTGAAGATGATGCATGAGCTATTACTCACCGATTACAACTCTGAGCTCGGTGATGTTGACAATGAGGTCCTTCTGGCTGCCAAGATTTGGGCTAAGGAGGCACTGGATGCTACCCGACAGGTAAGTATACGACTTCTAGCCTCACGATTCATCCGGATCTTGAAAATGCCTTGTAGGCAGTGGATTATGCTCGACAAGCTAATAACTTCACACATAAGAGTCATACAAGCCACTCTAGCGAGTATCATAACGAGCGACTGACTCCCTACGTTTCGTGTGTAGAACAGTCGGCCATCGTATGGCAATGCGCAGCCTCGCGTCGAGGTGAAAGACAACAATCCCCATTCTGAAACGAGGATTGCAAGATTCGGACCGAGACCATGTTGAATTGTAAGTCCAAGAGATCATGTTGAGTTCTCGGTCCGTGAGACTACGTCGATTAACTTCCTAGATCCTCCTTACAACGGCATGGCGGCAAACCTGCAAGGTGTGTGTGTAAGAACTGAGTTTGTCGTATGCCTCTCCTCGTTGGGCTTCGTAACTTACGCAGCCCTTGAGGTTCCATGCGTGGCTCGTGCGAGGAGGTGAAGTTGTCAACTATAAGAGGAGTGCCATCGAGGGATGTCTAGCCATGTTAACGGGGCTTTGAATATTTTCCATTCAAATGTCCTCTGTTGAGTGCGGGAAGTACAGTCTCGAATCTCACTATGTAATTTCAGGCTTCCTACTCGGTGATGTCTGTTCCCGTAAGGACCTTTTCTAGCCGGGTAAAATAGATCCCGGCTCGTCGTTACTCCTAGTACCGCTTGTTGTTCTCAGAGTCACCACTCCCGCCGTCATCCCGACGACCCATTCTATTCGCTAGTGTATGGCAAGAATACCGAAGTCGGTAGTGAATATTGTCTAGCACTGAGTAAACTGTGCTGAGCATACTAAGTTCTATAGCGTGGATCGGATAAATATGCTTTCAGTTCTTGGAGGAGCAGTCGCCGGAGTGCGATTGGAAAGGTGACACTCTGTTATCGTCGTTGGCAGCTCTAGGTTACGATGATAACCTCTCGGATTTTCTCCGCGCTGAGCCCAAGCATCTACGGGATGTAATCACCGAGGCAACGGACGCATGATGCAGAGCTCCTACAGACGTGCCTCAGATCAACCGACTGAACAGGTTCGGGCAGTCACCTCTTTTCCTTGCCGCGAGATGGGGACATCATCGTACGGCACAGGTAGGCCGCAAGGGAACGTTTTTCTCTGACTTCCAAGTCTAGCTTCTACCACGAACTCTGCAGTATAACGCGACACAACAGCAGATTGATGATGAATTCTGGATAGCCCCTCTCATTGCTCCCTGTATTCGTGCTTACTATGAAGCAATGTCGTTCGAACGTGACTGCATTTCGTTCAAGGTCCTACTCGATAATGGTGCCGACCCACACTGTGCCGCTGAGAGTTACAGTCATACTACTCCGATGATGGCGGCTGCGAGTGCTGGTAAAGTTGAAGTCGTGCGTGTTATGCTCAAATGGTTGTTAAAAGAGGAGGGGATAGAAGGAGGTTTGCTCAGTGTTCTACATCCCAGCCGATCTTCCACGTTCCTTAGTCCGTAAGGCTCTTGGAGAAACCGATATCAACATGAAATGGACCTGTATCGTTGGGGCCGCGCGCTGGGGCCAGGTAGGCTTTGTTCTCAGCTAGGTGAACAGTGGATACGTGTCAGCAGACTTCCACAGTGAAGCTCCTCGTAGAATGCCTTCGTCTCTGCCCCGGAATACAAGGAGCATTCGTGACGGAGCAGCTGGCTACAGCTGCCAAGTAAGTGCCTGCATCGTTATGGCGGTGCAGAATTCGCGGAGTGGTCACTAGCACTTGTGCTTTCCAGGTGGGCCAGACTCGGTAAGCATGAAGACATCTCAGAGGTCTTGGCTCGATACGGCTCCGTGAGTACTCCTGAGGACTATGAGACCAAGCTCGAGCTCTTGAAGAAGCTGTTGGGCGTTGATTAAACCTACATTGTTTTTTTCCGATTTCCGAGTTCCTGTTGTGTCCTTCGTAGAGCTCGGTATGGAAGCAATTGGTCTTGAGCGTTCGCTTGGTCATCATTCGACGGTGGTTTTTCCTCCACAGCTACGCCGCAATGATTGTCCGTTCAACAAGTGCCGGTGCCGCTGGGGTTGTGACAACAAAAGTGCGCAGAATGCAACAAAAGTCGGCCTGGCACATAACAGTACTGCGCACACAACTACTCCACAGAAAGCCGAGAGACGCGCAGGTACACATGTGCTTTTGCGTCGTGCACGTTAGTGACCCACTCCAATCCACTAGATAAAGCCATCATCTATCTACGGACAGTAGTTCGTGTGACACTTACTACTATCAGTAGATGGATGAGGTACTTATTGTTAGTAGTCTACTGACAAGAATTCTTAACGAGGTCCAAAGCTGGTAGCATTCACCTTTCAATGGCCCCATGATGCTCAATAGTGCGGAGATGTATGCATTTGTATGAGTCGTCGCAACCATACTAATACTATCTAAGCTCAATATAATCGTGCGTGAAAAAATCACACAGTCATATTTCTTCCACCATTCCAAACGATATTATCCGACTCCTGCAGAGTCACCTTCATTCAATGCAGTACATTCGGTTGAATCACCACTCGCTCTGAATTTCTCTCTAGCCCTTCCACTCTTCTTATATAATCCGATTTCACATCGTGCGTGATTCCGTCCCTTAATGTCGTGCAAATCTTGCACGTGAGTAATTTGTTGTCGAGTAAAGAAAAATATTCGGCATGTTGAAGATTCTAAGTGTTCCATGACGTCCCCGACTTTTTCAAAGTTAGTAGTACGGACTCAACGAAGAGGTTTCAGCAGCATCAGGAGAGGGATGCTCGAGGGTCCACAGCCGGAGCGTCCTAAGACACATAAGGGAGTACTTCGACTGTCCAATGCAAAGTAGTTTTGGCATGGCACTCTCCAATGTGATCATGGTCTCTTGCTACTCGAACCAGTAGCTCTAGAGCATCGTAACACGCTCGTTTTCAGTCCGTTAACGCCTGCTGAAAGGATTAAGAGAGATAGTCGCATAGAGGATCTCCGAGTGCAGGTTAGGACTCTGTCCGAGGCAGGCGTAGGTGAGAGGATGAGAGATAAAGTAAGTCCATGATAGCATTCTACTACCGAACTAATCCGTTCATTAGGGCCCCAAGATGGAGAAGAAAACACTAACCAACAATGTTGTAGTGAGGAGGTCCGCAATTCTCAAGGGAGTGAGGCTCGATTTAAGCTTCCGTTTTTGGTAGGCTCAATTTCCCAGAGTCACCTTACATCGGATATGACGGCAGACAGAGGTAGTCTCATGTTTTGATTGTCATATTCTCTCACACTGAGTGTCGCTGGAGCTGTCTTTACTCGTTAGTTACCCTGGCCATCCTCTCAATTTCGACTGCCTCCGGCCTATCCCTCCAAATTGTATGAATTCCTCTCTGGATAGAGCGATAAGAGAAGTCCCGTGGCAACCTCGGTCGGAGATCCTCGATAGACGTATTGTGGAACCTAAATACATGGATGAATGCAAGGGTAATGACATGTAGAGGTCATGGGAAAGCAAGACGTATATGTTTCGGGTTGTTGTTAAACTTCATTAAAGACTTCCACTCTCCTGGATTAGAATAGTCGCTGTTCTTATAATAAACCGAGATTGACAGGGGAGTCTCGATCCGGCATCTGGTCTCCGAAGGTACCCCTCGTCAAGAGTACCAGGAGGGGTTGGTTGACGGCATACGTGTACGGCAAGTTTTCAATCCGTATGTTAAGATGGACAACTACCAAACAAATGTAGTATATGATTTTTCAGCGTGGATGCAGATTCTTGTGACAGATGTATAACTATTGGGATTCCCGTGATAACAGCTCCTGGGATCCTAGGAAAACGTCGTTAAGAGGAGGAAGGAAAATGTAAGGCATGGATCATCGAGAGGAGCCTCAAGTTCCTAATTTTATTGGCAGAATTAACCTATGCTACCAACTGTGAGCATTTATATTGTATCGTATTCGCTCTCGCTCCAAACCTTCTCTAGCTCGTATCGAGTTAGTTACTAGACTGATCCGTATCACTTGCATAGCCTCCGAAGTGCACAGTACCGTCTTGTTGCCCAGGTATAACATTCCAGAGGACTTGTTTCCTTATAAGGATGAGTTGGGCGAGTGGCATCCTCCCAGGATATCGGGTCGATACGCTGCTGATGTAATGGATCTATAGAAGAGTGCGATGAAGACCTCTGTCTTACTCGGGCAGGTCCGCAAGCAATATTACATACACAGTTTGCCGTGGATATGGGACCAAGATGCGATGGATGCTGGGAAGAAGCACTTTATGGACCGCGAGCCTCTGGGCAATAAACGATGGTAACAATAAGGGGAGGTCGAAGATCCCTAGGGAAATTCTAACTGTTGAATTTGATGTGACTTGAACGACGGTGAGGGTTCACCATTACTAGTTGATGATCCCAGAGGGGGGTACCGATCATATCAATGTCATTGACGTTCCGTAGGTTCCGCCGAGAATATAGGAAAGCCAAGACAGCGGAAGCACTGAGGGGGATGGACGCTCTTGTGGAGGAGTATAGGAGAGAGACTAGGGCTGCGAAACCGTAGGGTTAAGGATGGTGTAGGGGGCTCACGCCTGGATAGGTATACTTGGTTCGAGAGGACTGTCCATGAAATGGCTGGAAACCAGATAGCGCCGAAATACGTGCGAGTGCGCAAACTGCCAAAAATGTGAAAGCGAGTCATGTTGGAATGTTCAAAGTGTTTCTGACGAGAGCTCCTCTTGAGTTTCATCGCCGTTATGACATTTTTTCATTGCTGTTCTAGTGTTTTCTTCCGTAACCCGAATGGACGCTGGAGCAGCAGGAGACGGTATTGTGGTATGAGTGTCGGTATTGATTGACCACTGGTTTTAGCCAATAACGGGTGGTGCACGATCGAGTCGGACCCAGGAGTCTTTACTGAGCTCTGTGATGACCTTGGTGTGAAGGACGTTCAATTTAAGGAACTCTACTCTCTTGATGAGGATACACTCAAGTTGGAGTAATGTCGGGACATTTATTAAAGCTCACTGAGTCCAAGCTGCACTTATTTGGGTCGCTGAACTGCATCTGATTCGAGTCATCTCATGAGCAGCTATTTCTAGATGACTGGTTATCCTTGTATGCGATTCCAGAGGATTCCTGATAATTTGTATAATCAACATTCACTCAGATGTGCCAATGTACCGGTATATGGGTTAGTATTTCTGTTCAAATGGGACAAGGAAGTAGAAGATAAAAGTGAGCTTACCCAGGTTCACCCTCAGCCCTCTAGGATCATCTCAGGAACTCCCTTGGTGCCCCCACCAGATGGAATGTTCTACGCGTCGCAAGTCATTAACAATGCATGCGCAACTCAAGCCATTCTCTCGGTAGCCAGAGCGTGTGAACACTCATGGGGGGACAGAATTTATTAGGTGTTACTCAATGCTGAAGGATTGGATATCGGCGAGGTCCTCACCAATCTAAGGGACTTCACGTAAGAGGGATGTGACACCAACATCAGTTTAGAATCTTAATTTCGGAGGTTAGGAGGAATCTCTACTGTTAAGAGACGTAGCTTGAGGATATATTTGTCTTTTCTTGCAGTGCTGGCTTCGATGCGGACACTCGAGGGTGGGCCATTGGGAACTCAGAGGAAATCCGAAGGGCGCACAACTCCTTCCGACCACAGGCTAGCTTCGACGTGGTAGTAGCTAGCCGGTAGTACGTCTCGATCACTGGTTGAAGTCTACTCCCAGGAACAGAGGGAAGAAGGGCCGAAAGAAGATGCATTCCACTTCGTTGCGTATGTTCCATTCCAGGTGGGCACTCAGAACCGTCTAAGCCGAGCTCAGCGATTGCTTTCTTAGGGTGGCTTGTATGAGTTGGACGGTCTCAGAGGTGGGCCTGTATTCTTGGAGGCCACCGACAGTGATTGGGCGAAGGACGCACTGAAATACGTTCAAGAAAAGATCGCTAAGTTCTCCAAAACTTCAGAGGCAGACGAAATTCGTTTCAACCTCATGGTTGTGTGTGGGGATAAAATCAAAGCCCTCCGCAAACAAATAGATCAGTAAGTGGCGATATTGATCGTATCGAAGTATGATATGTGCCGTAGACTTTCGACCGCGATGGATGAGTCGTCTGCTGATGTGGTCGAGTTGAAGGCTCAACTTGAAAATGAGCAAAATATTCGAGCCAAGTGGAAGGTAAGCGAAGGAGCAGAGGAAGCAAGCGGATATAGGAGGATTTTGTGTTTCAGGCTGAGAATGAAAGGCGACGTCATGATTACACACCTTTCTTGCTCACAGGTGAAGGATACTTCCTGCTGGTACAGATATAGGATTCTGATTCTTCTCAGCTCTTCGATTGCTTGCCGAAAAAGGGCAGTTGATGGACGCGTTCAAGACTGGTAAAGAAACTTCCGAATCTCAACGTTCGAGTAGACGACAAGCTGATAAGAGTGAATGAATGTTCTAGTTTCTAGTTAGGGAGGTTGCAGTTGCGTACTACAAGTAGTGATAGTAAAATTTCCAAGCCACCTAAACGGTTGGAAGTTTCGATGAAATACGTATCCTCCTCTCCTGTGTTACACGTGCTGGCCGCTTCAGAGCGCGCACCATCCTCAGCGCGTATGATGATACAAACTTCCGTTGTGTCTTTAATACACACCCGAATGATTGAGCCTCTTTCACGCTCCTAAGATTCATTGCGGAGTGAAAAGCGATATGAGCTTCAACTTTCCTCGATGCGCGCACATGTAGCGTCGCAAAAGTAGCGTGATTTATCATGTTCCGACTATGAGATCGCATTACTGTGGTATAGACGCGTTGTGCTATATTATGATGGTACGAGTTGTGCTGTGCCGCTAAGAAGGTCCACCCTCCAGTTGAAAATTCGTTCGAAAAACAACACAAACGACATCGCAGAGTACCCATAAAAATGTATCAATAGAAAAAATTAGTGTTGACACTCCCGATGCATATTCACTCATTTGCATCGCGTTATAACTTTATAAAGGGATTACTCTCCAAAGCTCCCGAGCACCCCTGTAACGTCATTCTGCTATGGTCAACTCGACGCAACGAGAATTATGTATACATCAATGAGTAATGTAGATTTGGTAAGGGAATGCGCGATACTAGCATATGCTAGGGATGGACGAAGCGCATCCAAAAAGTTCTGGCGACGCATGGACTTTGGCACGAGCCTTCACAGATTGCTCATGCCAGAGCCATGTTAGTTGCGTTAACATGAACGGCTGCGGGGGCATATCATCGCTGCTTGCACTCATGTTGCCTCCACCAAAGTCTGTGATGAGCATTGATTTCTTCCCCTTTCGGAAAGGGTTGAAACAAGTCGTCTGGCTTACTTCTTGCTATGCCTTTTGGAATTGACATGTTCCTTCACGCGATCAACGCAGTCAAGTAGAGTTCCACATAGATTGCAAACGAAGCGGCTATCATGAGCTGATGAGAAGCGAAACACTCATTGCGTTGGATTCACACAGACTATGACAAGTCTCACTGGGGATAATGTACTGTCTCTCCATCAGTTCACACGGGTCCGGCATGTCGCGCAAAAGGTTCGCTGCCACCTCGCTCCGTCTGAAGTACCAACCTTCGCAGGAACGATAAGGAGCGGGAGACCCAACTGACCTCCAGCGTGTTCCGTTGTGAACTGCCCAAGCCTCATGATGCCAGAAACTGTGTTTCATGTATTCGAAATGGTTTCTCGAATTCACGTGCAGAGTAGCCTAATAAACAGAATAGTGATTACGAGTGTGCCGATCTACCCGACAAACTACATCATAGTAACTCTGTAACGGTTTCTCACAATGCACACATCTTAACGTTCCGGCTGCAGTCTCAATAACACCAAGCTCAGCAAGACTTTCACCGAACCTGAGGTCGTTAAAGTAGTTACCCGCGCCCTGCATAGCAGCAAGGTACGCAAAGCTGGCAAATTCACGGATGTGAAGAACGTGTGATGCAAGACTTCCTTCCAACTCTAGAACCACCAATAAATCAAATTCCTAGATCGCCGCTAGGAAGGGCGATGTCGCTGCTTCCCCAGTGTAAACCTTTACATACGCATTACCTCGTCCGTATGAAAGCTTCGATGTTTTCCCAAACCTTGTTCCTTGCCGCCTTCTTATGGCGCCGAGTGGTGAGATGGAAACGGAGATCAGCTTCGCCCCACAACTCCACGTCACACAGTAAGCAAACAAAGTGATCATTTCTAAAACAGCGAGGCTACTGTCCGCTCGATACGTCGCGAAGGTAATAGTCACGGAAGCTCGGGGTACATGCTCACAATCACGCCTTGAGACTGGACTCACCCACGGTCAAAAAAGCAGTCTTTACAGGCGAACCGCTCATCTGCCTCTGAGAAGTTCATCGGTACCTTCGGAAGTGTAGCCGACGGCCTTGTATACGGAATCTACCAAGCAAGAGACAATATGACTAGTATGAGCACAGACATAAGTCACTGAACTCACCTCTCGCGAGGAGCCATCCCTACACAGCACCAGAGCTTGCTTGGTCGTGCTCTCGGTTAATGCCAACCGATATGTTTCGTGGCCATCAATGCTGTCGCAATCCTTCACTGCAGACCGTTCAAATTCACGATGATTCAACCACATATATAGATTGCTAATGAGTCGAAACAAAATAATAACTGCGATCGCAACTAAACCGCAACATACAGCGCAGTCGAGTCAGGTTCCCTTTCGGAAACAACACAACATCTCCAAGAGTTAACACAAATGAATGATGAAAAACGGGTAGAGCGTCTGGACCCATTACTGGGGACCGAGCAACCCATCTGGAAGCAGTCCATGAGCGAACTAACGGACTTAGCCATCCGAACTGATTAGTAGTCAATACCAAAACATTCACATTCCACAAGTGCTGCCCGAGTGTAGTGGGCATCTCGGGATGAATCGCGCATCGAACAATTTAATCGAAGCGCGTACGCTTACTAGAGCTGACTTCAGCCTCCCACTCGTTCCACCTTTTCCTGAGCAGAAATGTGTCATAGAGTACATCAACGAGGTTGCTTACTTCTTCAAGTGTCCTCGAGACGCGACATGCTCCTGTACGCGGCTGAGACAATCTAACTTGGCTCCACACATATCACATCGGAAGCAGCAATTGGCTATACTCGAAGAGTTATCCACTGAGGGGATCAATACGATGGCAGGGACGCTCAACACAGCAGTGCTCTTCTTGAAAGCACGCTGTAACAGCACGCAGATACAAAGTTCCAAAAACAGTGTCCAACCCTAGGGGGAAGTTTCAGCAGGTCTTACTTGGGATTATCCCTTCCTCATCAATCAGCCTCTTAGGGTCCGGCATGTGCTTGAGGAGGTACGTCGTGACAGCTCTCCACTGGGTATCACTACCAACAGAGGAACTCGAGTAGTATCCGACTCACGCGCCCTTCACACGTGCGACAGCATACCTTGAGACATCGCCTCCTGTAAATATGGCTCTTGCATCCAGCCACCACGCGTAGTGTTGAGAGTAACCGAAATGGTTCGACGAATTCACATGCTTCGCTGCCTAATGTGAACGAGACGTAGCCTTCTCGCCCCGACTGCCACTGTACTTACATCATAGTAGCTCTGCAAAGGCATATCGCAAATCTTACAGAGCAAAGTCTGTGCCGCTGTTTCGAGTACACCAAGCTCATTCAAGTCCTTGGAGTACCTGAGAGACAATCCACAACAGCGAAAGCCCTCAAGCTAGGTAAGCCTCACTTCTCTTTGATATACGCCTCCATATTCTCCCACACCTTGTGTCCAGCTGCCTTCTGATGGCGCTTTGTGGTCTCATGGAAAGCGATCTCCCCTGGACTCCACAGATCGATCCCACAAAGGGTGCAGATCCAGCTGTCGTCCCTATTGAATTCAGACCGAGATGCAAAGAGTCGGATAGTTTAGTAGCAACTCCCCTACCCTGTGGTCTGGATACAATCCTTACAAGCGAACCTCTGATCCGTTTCATCCCAATCCCTCGGAACCTTCGGCAGTGGGCACTCAGGATCATCATAGTCGCACTGAAATCCCAACAAGTGGACTCATACATACAAAGATGACGAGGAGCTTGATGCTTTGACAAATTTGTAGCTATAGGGTTGTAACGCTTCCGTTTCTCTTATCTCTCATACGACCAACGTACCCTGTCTCCAAGCTGTCTACCCTGTTGGGCTGCTGCACGCTTCAGCACGACAGCGGTATTGACTGGGCGGCGAGTCTGGCGGCCTCGTGACTCTACACGCAGACCAATTCTCGCGAGATTAGGAGGAGAGCTGGGTTTGGTAGGCCTCAGGATCGCGTTAGCCGAAGTAACCGGTTTCTGAAAATGAATAAGATCAATCAGGTCACGAGAGTAGTTACAACACCATCGAGTGTCCCCATATGAGAAGGAGTGAGTTGGAGTCACCCATGGACTGAGGTCCTCACATTTTCTGTAAGGTATACAGTATTTTTTTTTTACCAGAAACTAGCTTTTCACCGTACTAGACTGAGTATCAGGTAACGCCACTTCCTCGAGGGGCTCACCCTGCGCCGTTCACACTTGTGATCGTTCCACAACCCAACACTGCCAAGATTGGGTGCCGACCTAATCGGGTATCCAGGGGAGGTGGGAACCCTTGGTGAGCCGATGTCCGAAGGACAATACGTCGAGGGTGTGCTGGCATGGTCGTCGAAGTCCTGAGGTGATAGGATATAGATGATACTTCATAGAAGAGTAAGCCGATGATTCGAGGCTCGGAATCGACATGGAAGGTTCACAGCAATCACGCACATGTCACAGTTCTCAACAAGCAAACCAGTAAAAATGCACAGTAGAGCGAGTTCCATTGTAGAAGTGATGCTGAACCTCACTAGAGTTACACTAGTGATAGCTACCACAAGCCAACGAGACTCACCACCACTGCGGCTGACGAAGTGCTTCCATCCGAAGCTTGCTGGCTCGTACTGTTGTAGCTGCTTGTCTCCGTGCGCCCCGATATGAAGCCTTTATACTGGTTATTCTGCCGCGCAGGGAGCTCCCCGATTTTCCCAAGCCTAGGCGTGCCCCACCTCCGTACAGGAATACGCAGGGGCGTCGGCTCAATCTACAAAAATGGGCCCGATGATAGTAACATCGAACCTATCCCTCCAAAATACATACAAGACGCCTTCTAAAAATTCAGATGAGACCAGGAGCAGATGCGGTCTGTACCCTGCGATATACGATAGGATCTCACATAATCCTGGGATGCCTCTCCATCCTCCGGCTCTTCATCAGAACTGCACAGGTCCACCTATCGTCCGGAACAAGCCTTAGTACAACACTTCATCGATCACCACTACCAAGCTGAGCTGATCCTCATCCGGCTGCCGGTAATCCACCTCATCATCCACCATCTCGCTCTTCACAATGAGCTCCGATCTGAGGATAGCATAAATACCAAGTGCCGAGGCAACACTGCTTACTTCCTCGAAGATGGTGTTGGAGAAGCGCTCACTGCTCTTGTCCGATTTCTGAACACATATGGACATTTCTCTAACCTGTCCTGGGAGCACGCCCCAAATCTTCCCAGGGAATGTAATACAGAGTCTTACCCATTGCCATGGCAATCGCTGGTCTCCCAGTGTACCTTAACATGGCTAAGCTTCGCGAAAGACAGCAAGCATTGTAGACAGAAAAAGTACCCCAACGGACCTGCGAACAACTTGAAAATATCACAGATCCTGATTCGGAACACTATGATATCGCGATCAAAGTATCTCGCTTATGCATCGCGGACGCTACGAGCCGATGCTCGGAGTCGCTCTGATCATCACCAAACGATCACGAGAATACACGTGGAGAAAGGCGACACCACGCAACGGGACTGTAGGCTGATTTGCTGCAGTCCCCGACGCAACCGCGACTCAACTTGGAAAGTATGGCATATATCACGAAGTGCTCATTCTCGGAAGACAAGCATACAGTTCCCAGTACTCTACGGAATACTGCACAGACCGTGTGGCTGAAGATCCGATTCAGGAATTCTGGCGACGTAGGATCGCCTCAGTTTAACAATTGAATGATCGACTCATTTCTAACGTTTTCAACAAGCTGCGACGCATCAATCATAAGCATAAAACCCAATAGAGCGAGCGCAGCTATTTCACCCACACTACATAGATTTCCGTTTCCATCACTCAGCGTGCTTTGGTTTTCCGACGAGCACAAAACGGTACACTCAGCAGCCATCCTATCCTGGTCATCTTGATTCAACTCGATGTGCCCTGCACCAAGAACCCTATGATCGGGAGTACCATCATACCATCATTTCTACTGTCAGACGATTTCCCCCAACCCTTCCAATCTGGTGGCTCTAACATTCCTGCTCTGCTGCGGAGCATATTAGGAACAACTACGTTACAATAGTACCCCCACAAGGTCTACTGAAAGACGTCAGACACTGACAGGAGAATTAATGCCACAATATAAGCCAAAAGACACGGACACAAGAACACAGATTCATAACAGCGCTGGGGCGCAGCGAGAGAAAGTTGCGCACGTGCTACTATGGACTATGATTTTGTAAGTAGACAAGTTGCGTTTCACTTAATTTCGAGACTCCGACACAATGGTGATTTAGTAAGACTATCGTCGCGTTCGAGCTCAATATACGCATCCAACGCGAAGGAGCACTCTACAGAGGAAACCATAAAATACTCGTGTTATGAATAAAGGAGTCATGATACTTGCACAAGACTATTGGTGGAACAACCTTAAGTTGGAGAAAGCCATAGTCATCGAGTACCTGGCGCCAAGTTCGATAGAAAGCCCCATTTAGAACCACTAGATTGTCATGGGACGCACTCCTCCCTACTGATCACAAGCTTCGATGACCTCAGTATCGGCAACTGATCCGCCAGGTTGGACCACGCTGGTCACTCCATGACGACTGCAAACATCGATCGAGTGCCTGATTCATGTCCGCTTCCAAGAGAGGGAAAGGTATAAAAGGTGGAAAAGGCAGTAAAGACAGAGAGAAGGAAAGGAACAGCAGGGTATCAGTAGGGCGCACCAGATGAAAAGATTCAAGGAGGCACAACCGTTGGAAGGATCCGAAGAAGAATGTCGTTTGAACGAACAGCTGAGGGGGAGATAGATCAGAACATCGACCATGCTACAATACAAGACAGCAGAGAAGCTGTTTTTAGAAGTGAGCTCATATCCTATCAAGGCCGACAAAGTCCAGCTAGTCATAAGGGCGTTGCTTTCACTTGAGCCGAAGCTGAATAGCAACACTATCTCTCAGTACGTGACTAGTGTCATGACGTTATCAGTAATTAAGGGGTACCCTCATTCGGATAGTCAGGATGAGCTTCTGGTGAAGAGGGCGTTGGCCGGACCACGAAAAATCAGAGAATCAGCCGGTGTTAGCGCTAAGGAAGCTCCAATAATCTCGGATAAGGCGGTTAGAGCTATAGTGAACTCAGAAACCACCGTTGGATCAGTAAGTGACAAGCTAAAAGTGTTAACGCTGATGAGCATTGGTATTGTAACTTACAATTTGTAAGCAGGCTGGATGAAACTTGGAATCTGAGGGAGAAGGATGTTCCCGTAGCACGATCGACGAATCATTTGAGCGTGATTATTGATATTTGGAATCCCTAGACCGTGGATAGTCTGATACAAAAGACGGTGGAGTGTTGTGCGAGAACGAAGGGGGTAGAGTGCGAGACACTTCAGTGCGTAGCGCACGAATTAAAGGAAAGGAAAGAGAACTTGGCCGCTGATGATTCAAGAATCTTTCCTGATATCCGCAAGACGACTCACGCTCGGAAGTTGAAGGAGCTTCTGCAACAGCAGCATCCGACTAGATACGCGTTGCCATATGTAGATAAGCATGCTAGTATTATCTTCGGGCGGTCAAGCTCCGGTTTGGAAAATAAATGAGCTCATAATCATCCGTAGGAAGTAGAAAAATAGTCCACTTCGAATCCCTGGACATTGAATAGCTTAGGGTATTTGTGATGGGGAGGCGCAACGCAGACTTTTTATATATATGGGCTGTTTACTAAACAGTGTTTAGAGAATGCACGTATTTTGATCACCATCCCTTGTATAGGTGGTTTCAACAAAGGAGTCTGTTTCAGCGCTGCTAGATACTCGGGTTGGGGATATTGGTGATTAGCTCATCTCGAGAAATCACAAAGAGCTACAGATCATGTATCCGAAGGTTATCGTAACCATTATCGCGAGGGACAGTGGAAACAACTAAGTTGAAACTGTGTGAGCATGTTGCGAGCTTAGCTGTATCCGCCCTGGAGCGTATATACACCAGGGCCACAGGAGACAAGTTATCACGTGCTGACGGAGCCACCTCATAGATGCAAGGCTCATTACCTGGAAAGCAACGGATGGACTTGCGCTGATGAGGATTGCCCTCGATTGAAGAGCCCCGTTATCATGAGAACCCACCTCGCAATTCCGTGCTGGTCACTGCAGCTCCAGCGGGGCTCACGTGCTTGAAACTGACTGCTGCCGACAGCCTGATGGGGTGATATGAACCGACACAGTGCGACAAAGTACAGTATACCGCATAAACAGACACGATCGGTACATACCCAGTAGCCTTGTCCATTTCTCTGACCAGCAGCCATGAGTTAATTGCGTCGAGAAGGTTAATATACCCCGGAACCCCATTGACAACCTGGTATTAGAATGGGGTGACGGATTGCAGCTATCAAATCATCATCGTCTCATGATGACGCCGATGCCAATCAAGAACTGACCTTGAGAGGCATCTCCAAACCATTGCCGACTGCACTACACATAGCCGCTGGCTGCTGGTGAGGATTGCACCCGTACTTCAACGATGAAACCACGTCGAAAGCCTGAATGCAACTGGAGTAGTGAATCGAGTATATGTCATAACCGCCAACGAGCTGCACTTCACAACTCTCGATCTCAGCCATGCAATCGACGATCAACAATTGATGAAACACCCTCAGAACGAGCGAGTGGGGCTTACCTGGGTCACAGACTCCCCGAGAGTTTCCTTTGAATCCTCGAGGGAGGCCATGTAGGAAGCTATCTTGCTGTCGTATCTACGGCGCGATTGACGAGTCTCATCTGGTCTAATGACTCGTTAAAAGCGAGTACACATGGGGCGGCCCCATTCAAACACATGTTCGGCTAGTGGGGCAAGGTGTACAAAACATCACCATAACAGCAGCTTGGCGCAGTGGATAGCGTGTTGGGCTCATAACCCAAAGGTCCCTTGATCGAAACAAGGAGCTGCTAATTTTCTGCATTTCTCACCTCGCTGTTAACGCGAAGGCTTTGCATACCATGCCCCTGGTAAGCCTGACTCAGGCAATCCTAACATCGTAGAGAAACGCGATCACAGGTGTTACCCGTTGTTAGTTGCCAGCTCTCTGACTAGTTCGTCGTAATCGGAAGGACTGGTGATGACGCAAACGCCATGAGAGTTTTTGGCAGCAGCTCGAATCTGTTACACAAGCTTATCGCCAGAATATAGTGAACACCTAGTGCTTGTGTGGCTCTCCCCAGATAGCTCACCATACACGGTCCGTGTAACACGGACCTCCGATGTCGATATTCTCGATGCAAGCCGATAAGCTCGACCCAAGGGACGCAACTGCAGTCTCGAAAGGATACCTCAACAAGCAATACTTAAACAAAGATTCTGTACATGCTATCACACGGCTGGATCCTGAACATACAAATTAACAACGACTAGATCAATTTTCTCAATCCCGAGCTCGAGTAGCTGCTTTTCATGGGAAGCTTTACCTCTCACTGCCAACAATGCCCCATGCACCTAGAAGTACACTCTTGAAATCGGGCTTCGAGGTCGCTGAAGAATGAGGTCCTCCAGCAATCGGGCGCACGCTGAGACAGCTGGGCTTACCTTAGGATTTACATAAGGCAAGGTTTTAACTCACCCATCCAGGATTTCAGGGCTTCCGGTATAATCGCTAACATCCATTACGGAGTAGCCCAGTTCCTCCATCTTCTTAGCGGTTCCTCCCGTGGAGAGTATCTAGAGAACGCTATTCGGATGAATCCAGAGAGAGAGAACGCCGGATTCACCTTGACACCGTAGCTTGCCAAGTATTTCCCAAGACGTCTAAGCCTGCCTTGTCACAGACAGACACTAGTGCAGTCTTCACCACTATCAGCCTGGCCTCATCAGTGCCACTCAAAGCCCCCAAAACTCCATTTTCTGCACCAGTCATTGCTACAAGGATGCAATACCAAGTTATTACCACAACGAAGACTACATGATACATGGTCAAAGTGTCACGGCAGAACATGCCTAGCGGTAAGACAGGTTGAATCAGCCGACGTGAGAATTTCCTGATCTTATGTGTTATCAACAAGATAGAGGCGAGTCTATCCTCAATGCGCGATACAAGAGACCACATCGTGCATTTGTCGATGGTTGGAACGACAATCGAAAGTCGACTTCCACGGGGACTGCGATTTGAATACACTAGGTATGTTCAGAAGCCAAAACCACGACAATGGTCTGAGACCGGTCGTAGCTAGGCTGCAATCCCACCATTGAAACGACAACTCGAGATACTCGGATCTATGGACAAAAAATTACAGCTATGATGCTAGTACGCTAAATATAGGCGTTAACCAAGGTAGAGGGGATCAATGAGCGATACTGATTCTGCCAGCGTTATGTGAGTGGCAAGGCAATGAGCCATATAATGAAAAAATTGAGGTCTAGATAACAATAGTGAAGGGACGCTCGAAAAAGAAATATACTCAGCTAAGTAGCGAGCACACCTCCAAGCAGAAACATCATCTAGTCATCATTCAAAAAACCCCACATCTTCGGGTACAGGGGCGGGGGGGCACTCTAATGACATTTCTGAAAACTAAGTCGAAAAAATTGTAAGACGTCACCAACAGATGCATAGTGCGGCGGACAACATAACTGTAGACCTAGGAAAGAACGCTTAGCAAAATTTTCAAAAAGCGATATCGACTGATCCGTGATGATGTGCGCCTGAGCACATCTGATCAAAAGAGTTCACGACAAATAGAACTCGACCAGCATCATTGACAACAACAGGTCGTGAGCACTCCCCCTCCTTGACTCTATTCCAACAGAACTTGGGGTAAAAAATAGCCTTGCCCATTAGCGACCCGAAATAGACGCTGGAAAGTGATAGTAGATTGATACCTCTCAGCGACGTCGTTGCTGAGGATGTAGACCAAACCAAATAATTGCTACTTCTACGCTCTGAATCGATCACCTCTAGAGTAAGTAATTGTTTAACGAGAGAATTCTCGGGACAACGAAGCGCTACTGGTCGCAGAGGAAAGATTGTAAACTGGCTTCGTGTCTCCAGATGTAGTGCGTGGGGGAGACCTAGGAGGTTTGCCGGCTACGACGCCATTGAGAGGGCTCCCAGGAGTACTGCAGCAATAGCTCATGACGGTACTCCCTGATGCTATGCGTGATGACGGGGTGCGCATGGTGAAATCAGACGCCGAACGCCCCAGGCTGTTGATGTAGTTCATCGTTGCTCTAGTTGGCCGCTGACCTCGAAGACGTTGGAGTCTGATCGATGAACGCAGGGTGTCGATGAGCCCCGTGTAGTACATCCCAGTTGAGCCTCAATATTTTAAAAACGGCAACTAATGGACTTGGAGATCCACTAAAAATTCACTGTGCTTTGGAGGATCTTCTCCACAGAAGTGTACAGAAACATCGTCAGCTGTCATAAGCGAATGGATAATATCCCCACCTATAATATGCAAGAATGCATCTCCTAACATCGCTCACGTCCTTCTCGGTAGCCCGATACATACACACTGGGGGCGGTGTCTCGATTTCCACCAGGCATGATCTCCGCGGTAAGGGCGGTGTAGCTCCGATCGTTGTGTTCGCCTTGCTAACCGATGAGCCGACAGAAGACGCGGATCCGCGAGTACCTTGAGGGCAAAGCAAAGAGCCTCTGTGAGGCCCACACGAACTCTGTTCAAGAGCTCTTATAAGGGCTCTCGAGCGCCTCAATAGAAAGCGTCTACGGTCCAACATATGCACCCACTTGATTCACCACTGCAATTCCTCTGTCCAGATGCACAGTCCTCTCCTTCACAGTTGTGAATGCTCGGTGGTGTAACCACAACAGCAGACATCTCAGCCACGGGCGAATCGACAGAGCTCATAACGTGGAGCAATCCAACTGGGAATTATGGAGTACAACAAGCAGAGAAGGAGCCAACGCACACACACGACTTCTCATCGATGAACGCTGTCACAGTCCGAATTGAAGGAGTCTTCAACTGTAATTATTTTCGCTGCTGCTCGACGAGGTCGCTCGAACCAACTGTTCGTTCATCCATGATGCATCATGTTTGAATTCTCACAGGGTCCGACTGGTGATCCAGCTCTACCATCACTCTCTCAATCTATGCTCAAGATACACAGTAGAGAGGATACAAAATGAAGAGGCAAACCCCATTCTCATATACAGGGTAACAAGGGACTAAGTTTGTTGCAAATCTGCTCTCAGCATGATTGCAACAGTCAATGGTAAAAAAATACTCATCACAATCACCAATGGAAACTATCTAGAAAACGAAGACAAGTGAGTCCGTTGTGTAACCGGACACACGCCGGAAAGTCAGAGGAATGCGCAAAACTGATGGCGCAGTTCTATATTAACTTGATTTTTTCAAGAGTATTTAGGCATAACCAGGGAGTTTTCAACAATGCTAAGGCTGTATGGACTCGGTGAAAAACATCATGTCGTTAGCCCCCCCATAGGAAGATCGATCAGGCTCTGAGCAACCATATATACATCGAGCCTCATGTCCTTACGTATAGGAAGACATGATAAGCACATTCGAGTGTATTCAATTCACTTGAACACAGTACATGCCTGATGTCGGCAACTGGTGATTATATAGCTTCCTGGCCGCTTCAAGACAACACTTCGTCGAGCTGTCCAAGACTCGAGGAGTTCCTAGCCTCACCGATGACGAGTGATAATGAAGCGATCAAGAACGTGTTAGCTTAGTATTTCATTTTGAAGAACTACCCTCGGGATCTAGAGCATCGCAGGGAGATTCCTCTAGCTGCATAAGTCCATCAAATTTGTAGTGAGAAGAGATACGACCAGTGCATATCAAACTATTCCAATTATTTATTTCAAACATTTGATTTATATATTCTCATCGGGCGCAGAACGGTGTCACCTTTCCTCGCCTGCTGTTGAGGTGGAGACTATGGCACAGCTATCGTATCCTCCATGGAGTTGATTCTCGAACTCAACAAGGCCACTTTGTCTGTACATGTTTTCGTATTTTACTGACAGACTCCAAAGTGAAGGCAATACGAAACTAGACTGCTAATTATCTTGAGGATTCTCCTCTATTACTCGGCCTTGCACATAAGACTGCCTTCATTGAGTAGCTAAACACCCTGTTTCACCGCAACCACTAATCGTCCGTATTACGACATTCCTCATCTGCGAATCCTGCTCGCCTGGTGGGCTCTGTCAACACTGTCAGCCGTTGATGCCTTCTCTAGAATGTACTCAACAGCAGCGTCTACAGTTCCTCTGACTCTGAAAGCCTGGGCAACTTGCTCGTGAGGCCAGCCAAACTCACGGCAAACCTGTGACAGTGTAACTATGAGTTCGACAAGCAGCACCGTCATAATAAGCTCTCACTTGCTCAATCTTCGCCTTGTTATCCCGGTCCGTCAGTCGATTGAGACTCTCTATGCTAATCGGGTCCTCATCCTGAGTGGACACCCTCCCTCACTAGCCTCCATCAGAGATGCTCACATAGAACCGATTGCCGTCACGCGACTCGAGTTTGGACAGAGCAACCGCTGCTGCAAGCTCTGGATCCATGTCTGATGAGTTCGAGTAACTCTCTTCCTGAGAACGATTACAAGTTGAAACAGTTCACTATCGCGCGTAGTAGGAGTAACGGTATAGAAATAGGAACAACTGGAGAGCATAATGATGCTTATACGACTATCACAATGAGTGCTACCCTTCTTCCTATTCACAGCGCACTCGTTGGAAAGGTGAGGAATAAGTGACAAGAGCGTCTTCGGCACAGATGAACTTGCTTACCGGTATGGTCTGGCTCTGTATACTGGATCTATCGTACCCAGTGATCATATGGTTGAACTGGAATGCACTATTCTCCAAGGAGTGGCTGAACACACGTCGAATCTTCACATATTCCCTCCAATATCGTCTCTCACTCAGGAACACTCAGTGGCGTCGCCGGCTGGGTTACTGGCGATGCCCGCGGACGTATGGTCACATGCTCCATTCGATGGTACGACACCGAATCCTGAAACGTTGACGTAGGGAGACTACGAAAAGTAGATCGACTCATGTGCAGTGCAGCAGTAATCTACTAGCTTGTCTCTCGGAGGAGATGATCTGGTTGTGATATTTCAACATCTAAGACTAAGTTAGCCTCCCACAACTACCCGACACGATGACTGAAAGCGAGCTGAGCTCTCGTGCCACAGTCGAATACAGCCCACTGAAGATATTTTCCACCGACACTAAGAGATCCTATCGTCATCCCAGCATACATACATTGACAGACTTATCAGCGGTGCTTTGCTGTTGATAGGCGCCGTGAGCCATCCGTACTCCTGCCTCCCCGCATTCTCCTCGGCGAGAACTAGATGCAGGACTTATCTTATTGTGTTGCTGTATAGGTGTGCTCGATGCACTGAACAACAACAACAAGAAGAAAAAGCGCTCCATACAAGCTGTGCCCGAAACGATGAAGAAGCAGTCCTATCAGTTTCCACACAATCACCCAACGTTTGTTACTAGACTACTCAAGCGTTTGCTATCGGGTCGATTAACGAGATCGTCATGGCCACATCAGTTACCCTCACCTGCTCGACGGAGTAGTATCAGCAACGCCTCCACGAGAGACTATATGGCCCGGAACTTGACTGGAGCAAGTGCCACCGTTTGCAGCCATCGAACCACTAAGAGAGGGCAGCGCTTGTTCATAGACATCTCAAAAAAACCGTCCAAATGCAGACTATGTCGTGCTCTAGAGAAGCACTTAACGGTACGGTACAGAGCCTCTTTAAATAGCACCCTGTCATTGTTCTCTCTGGAAACCACGTTGACAGAAACCAAGCAGTAATTGTTCAACAATCAGTGATGTCAGAATGTCCTAGCACTATCAGTAACTGCAGCTATGTTAAGCTTCACGGAGAATTACTACTACTACAACCATTTTGATGCCCCCATGATCGATGGTGCTATCGAGATGAGCTACTGATGGACAACTTATTACCCTCTGGCCTCAAATCTATTGTGAGGAAGAATCCTTCTGTACTGTGACTGCGGCGACAAGGACGCCCCCGCGAATGCTCTCGGCGGCTGAACATACCCCGCCCGCCTCTCTCCAGGGACCTCACGACGATAGACCACCACGCCTGGGTCTTGAGGCTGCCGCTGTCTCTGTACACTGTTACTGCGGCGAACCTGGACATATTACAGACCTATAGCAACCTCTGAAGAACTGCGAGGGCCGATAATCGCTGGAAAGTTCGAACTCGCCAAGTCGTACGGTTCGACTATCCCAGCAAGATCATACGGCTGGGCGGTTATCGCTTAGCCAATGGAAGCCTCGAGGACTCACCTCAGACTGCGGTGCATCAGCTGGTGTAGGCGATCGAGTAGAGCTCGATCGCTGTGCTGCGGATGGTGGTGTCGATATTGCAGCTCCCCCTCGTACCTGTTGATACATTGCCGCTCGTTAAAAATCACCGACACATCCTACCTGCTCAGCCTGACGCACTATATGACGAAGCTCAGCGACTATGTCCACAAAGCGGGGCCTAGATGCTGATATAGGCTCACGTTGATCGACGCACCTAGTGAGAGTACGAACGACGTACTCGGATGACATGAATACCTCAATGCAAGCATAATAAGAGCTCCAGTGATGGCTGAATGCTGAGGCCAATGAGCTCGCGGGTCCAGTTGATTCGCCACCCGAGCACTATCATCTACTTGCACCTGATTTTCACCACAGTCGGAAGCCAAGTACTAATAGAAGCACTCACATTCTGAAAGTTGTAAAGTATCTGTCCCGTTGAGGGATCCTGTACTGCGGGGGGCCGAGCCGTCAAGAGCTCAATCAATACCATGCCGAAGCTAAGACAAGACGACATAATCCTTCTCTATCGAATGACACTATCAGTGTAAACCAAATCAATCGAGCATGCGTTGTACAGCGAACTTGCGATTCAGCACAAATAACGAACATCTACTGGTCATCCCCAATGGGTTGCGTGAACGCGTCGGGCATAGACGAGCTTATTGCCAGAAAGTTCTCAACGAAGGGACTTTCAAGAGACTTTCAATGTACTCTGACCGCACCAAAAGATGCGATGACGACGAGTACACATCCATTACAGCTTCGGCAGTAAATGGTAAAGTGGTTGTACCTGCCTACCTGTAGACTTCGGTCTTCTCAGTTACCACCGAGGTGTTGATGTATGCTGGATCAGCGTAGCCGATAGTTCCTAATATGGGACTAGCTCTGGCAATACCAAGCCCATCGAGCTACCTGAGCACTGCTGGACCTTGAAGTGGCCCAGTGAGCGATGCTCGGCGAGACACGCAAGACCGAAGTCTGCAACCTTGGCTGAGCCGTTCCTATCGAGGAGGATGTTCTGGGTCTGAGGGTGAAACGTCGATAGTGCACAGCACACGAACCAATTTCTTTCACCGAGTATTCGATCACTCCAAGGGTAAATTCATCGAGGTTGATATACAGTCTTACCTTGATGTCTCGATGAAAGACCCGCGGTGTTGCATTGTGTAGATGACTTAGTCCTAAGGCAGCATCCAAGGCGACGTTGAGCCGCTGATACCAGTTGAACGAAGGGTGACCAGAAGGTTGTAGGCGACTTGATACATCACCTGAGAATGGACAGCAATTAAGCATTATCTACAGGACTAACTCCACAACAAAGTTATACACGACACTTGATATAAACGCGTTCGAATGAGCAGCCAGGTTCAATATTGGTAATGACAGAGCTGACTTATCAATGACTTACCTCCAGAGAGAAGCTCGTAGACGAGACACCGTTCATGACCGTTCCGGGCGAATCCCATCAGGATGACTAAGTTGGCGTGTCGGAACTTAGACAGAACCTGAATCAGAGAGGATACCACAGAGTCGAGGATACCACTGTCGTTGCCTACTTTAACCTCCTCTTTGAAACCTGACTCCTTCGGGGCTTGCAGCACCTTCACTGCAACCTAACACCAGAGGGCATGGCCAGCGGAAGTGTACTCTGGATATGATACCTCAGTGCCGTCTTTGAGTTGGCCACGGTAAACACATCCGTAGGTACCAGTACCTGTAAATAGACCAATGGCAGTTTTCGAAATGGAGGGTGGATCCGGAGTCCCTACCGAGGACGTTGTCTTGAGAAAAGTTATTGGTCGCCCGCCGCAGTTCCTCGTAAGGATACTCAAGTGAGATGAAATTCAAGTTTGCATCCGTTGGGGCAGCGTGATTAGGACGCATTGATGCTGTTATGTCAAATGCCGACAACTGAATGCCAACAATCCGCCTCGTACCTCGCCATACACCGAACGAGCCGAATGGAATAGCTCGTTACGGCCTTGGCTATAATAGCGGCACTCCTATTTGACTAACTTAACTGACGCAACACTAATTAACGACTGTTTCTCATACGTACCAGATAGCTTCAAATGGAAATGGATAAGCATACGAGTGGCACTCAAGCTGGAATCCTCAATAAGAACTACGGGCTGCATAACCAGATTGGATAGATCCTTACCTAGTAGGAAATATCGGGGGATTGGTCCCAACTAGTGGCTAAGTGAAGGTATAGACCATCTACCAGCCAGGCAATGGAAGCGTCGAGTATCGCTGATTGCTGGCAGCAATCCCCCAATGTCATCACCTCGATACTATTGACACTATAGTAGTGATTGGATAGAACACGTAAGCTGTGCTGTCGCTGCAGCACCGCCTGCAACATGGCCATTCAAGAAACCTTCCTGATGCGTGGACGGGAAACGCATTTTGGCAACAAGTTGTCGAGTGAGTAGCACGGGACGTGCTCATATCCTTGTACCAGAAATCAATCCACACCGATCTATTGGCGATGTGGACATTGCTGCACTCTGTTGTCAGCTCCGTTGATCCTTTTAAAACTCACTCTCCAGCTCAATTATGATGAACAGGGCGAGCGCGGTCACAATGACGCGGTTGCGCCGCGCCGGGGCGCCAGGTTAACAAACGCGATTTTGCAGCCTTGGGTGGGAGTCATAAGGTCACCACCTCATTCGCTGAGGTTCTTGAAGAGATCGAGGCCCGTGGGTTCGTTTCTATGACAGCTCGGTAATAGACTCCATAGGGCAGAGTTTCCGCGAAACCCCAACTGGGCTGCTTCATTCATCAGTCATTCCTGGAGGCGAAGAACTCTATTATTTGGGTTCCACTCGACTGCCTCCAAGCAATCTAAGGGGAAGCCCCAAGCGATGGCGGTGGTGACGAGTCGCTGCGCCTTAGCAAATATCTACGCGGCGTTCGATCCGGTCGGAACTTTTCTGCGGTCAGCCGAGGAAGATTACGGAGTGAGGGTGTTGCCGTCGGTTTGCGCCGACGGCCACTTCAAGTCGTTGAGAGCCGTGGGAGTGTTAGTCGTCGTGGGAATACTGCACTACCACAAGAAGGCACCTACAAGAGTAGTAGACGTGCATGATTCCTTCGGTTGGTCATCGGTCCCCGCCCTGTGCGGTATAGGGACAGTGGAGTCCGCGGCCTGCATGTCGTACATATTTGGCTGGCTGAGACGTATACTAGACAGTTTCTTTCGAGGTAGTGTTAGAGGACCGGCGTACGTGGTGGCCGACGCATCCCCCGGGATCGTGTTGGGTGCGGCACAAACGTTTCCAGAAGAAGAAGGGTACAAACTGATGAGCATAAGGTGTAGCTGGCACGCAGGAGAAAACCTCGGCGCTATACCAGTGGGAACGAGAGAGCAGAAAGCCGAATTCGAGAAGTACGCGAGGGATAAGTTAGCTCTGCTATGTGAATGTTCGGGCGAAGGTTGTTACGATGCATACGTAACATTGGTGATGCAGGAGGCGGAGGAGCTTTATGGCGAGGAAGTAAAGAGGAGACTGCAGCATTCGTGGGTAGATTGCAGAAGTGCAAGGGGGGGTTTCCATCACGAGTCTCCTGCAAGTGTCTTGAATAGGGGACAGGTCGGATGTTTCCCGCCAACGAACAATTGTATGGAGAGTGGATTCTCATCCTTCAGATGTCACTATCTGGGGAAGGAGAGGATGAGCAGCTTAACGGGGGACACTGGGGTTGTGTGCAAGTTGAGGGACTACCTAAGAGCGATAGGAGATTTTGAAGGAGGAAGGATAAACATAACCACAACCGGTTGTATGCGCTCAGCTAGTCCAGAAATGGAGACTAAGGCTAGTGAAAGACTTGAAAAGCACTTTGAAAGTATATCGGAACTAGTGGAGGAGGTAGAGCAGACGACGAGAGGAGATCGAGTATTCTGCGTGGCATCATCCCGTCGGTCGGAGCCACTCACCAAACCAGCAGCCCTGAGAAGAATAGAGTTTGACAAGTGCCCGAACCCTTATGTGTTAACGTCGTGCGAAGACTTCGAAGAAGACATTCTGAAGATCCACGTGGTCATTTCTGCATCCACGGGTGGAGACAGTGATCGAAGGGCGTTGTGCAGTTGCAAAGGATTTGCAACCTCTCTCCGATGCCATCACGCACTAGTGGTAGATCACTTACTAGGTATCATAACACTGCCAGCCAGAATTACTATTCCGCGCATGCGGCCCGGGCGTCCACACACCAGTCAGAATATGGCAGCATTGCAGAGGCATCCCACAGACGTGGAGGTTGAGCAGGCCAACGAGATTGAGAAGGATCGGCTATTGGCGGATATTGCAACCTTGGCCGCCAGAGGGGAATTCGGAAAGAAGGAAGCGAAGAGAGAGGATGTAGCTCAAGGACGCTTAGAAGACTGCCAAGGTGAGTCTACGGAGAGAGTGTTGTCGCAGATGAGGCACTTTCCAGCAGATGATTTGAGAGAAGACAACTGCGAAGGAAAAAGCGTACCGCAAGGGAGTAGCGGAGACAGCAGAACATCGAAGAAACGCGGACGGAGCAGACTCGGTCACACTCCAGGCGAAGGTGTTCAAAAATGAAGCGCGGAGAGGAATGAATGCGGAGTCTTTTCAGATGCAGACATGAAAAGAAGGAAAACCAGCCAACAAGCTGACGTAGGCGAGCGACCTAGACGGAATAGACCGCTGCCTGCACGCTACCTTGCGTAGTTGCCGTTAATTCATGCTATGAATTTACCAGTCGACTTGTAGAAAGAAGTCCTTTTCTTGTCTGATGTCGAGATCAGGCATCTATGAGTCTCTTACACATCTGGTGTCGCATGATTTTGCGACCAGACCAGTTTCTGAATGAACAAAAGCCGCGTTTGGAGTTGGAAGAGTTAGGGTGTCAAGCACGCTAGAACGGGGTAATACTGTTACCCGAGCCCAAACCGTAACCCACGGCCGGGGCCAGAGCCAAACCTGACCGCAAGTTCCCCCAAAAACAGGAATTGCAGGTAAAAGCGGAGAAAAGAAAACCCGAAACCCCACCCGAAACCCGACGGGAAAACCAGAAACCCGAACTCTTATCCAAGACCAAACCTGACCGCAAGTTCCCCAAAAAAAACAGGAATTGCAGGTGAAAGCGGAGAAAGGGAAACCCGAAACCCCACCCGAAACCCGACGGGAAAACCAGAAACCCGAACTCTTATCCAAGGCCAAGCTGAAACCTAAGGCCAAGCTGTAATCCAAGGCCAAGTCGAAATACAGGTGAGGGCGCCAATTCTTTAGAAAAGAGGACTTTTAAGAGGGCGCGCGCTAAACTTCTTTAGAAAAAAGGCCAATTCTTTAGAAATGAGGATTTCCCCGTCCTGCTAGCCGTAGGTACGGACTT
>NW_003215602.1:301520-307624 GCF_000006405.1 Perkinsus marinus ATCC 50983
GAGTGTACCTGGAGAGATTACGCTAAAGTGGTAGTTACAAAAGATCTTTGTCTCCTTTACTACGTCGTTTCTTGGTTCAGGGGCACTGTGGCTCGATGGTGCGGATTGCTGCTCTCCCGTACCAACATACTGCTCTGTCGCTGAGTTTTCTATGGGACCGCAACGTGTCCTTCCCGTTGTAAGGCAGATGCTACCTGGTTGGTCTCTATAAGGGCATTCATGAAGCATTTCTGCTGTGGATGGCGGGTGCTGGATGTCTGAATCGGATAGGATCACTGATCCTGGATCAGGTTAGTGACTCGAGCCGCATCTCGCTCTAAATCGATTCGCGAAATCTCACCTGGCAGGATCTCGCAAGATTGCTGGGACATGTCGATCTTTCGTGCCTTTTGTGGGAGTCGTATCGACATTTTGGCACCTGCTATATTCTTTGAAATGCCGTCAATTCTATTTTGATAGCTTCCATCGATCTCCAGCGCAGTTGTTTTCGTGTATCTACGATAAGAAATAAAATTAGAACTCCTGTTCAATGATCAGGATTGAAGCATGGGAGGTCAACTATCTAATATCTCTTACCGTGGTCTCCCACGCGAACATGGAGCAAAGCTGACCAGATCTTCGATGCTGCTACGGCCATCTCTGAAATCCAAGTATCCTTGTTCCAGTAGGTGGACCCCTAGGCTATGCTCGCAGACCCTCACATATTTCGTTTTATAACAGGTACAAGCGAACTCCTCTGTGGCATCGATGATATGCACATTGCTTGTAACGTCACGGAAATGTTCCCAACTCCCCCAATCAGTTGATGGATGCCCCAGGAAGCGACATACATAGTGGCCAGTAGGTGGGAATACATTGAGGCCGACAGATTCCTATTAGACGATAGAGTGATCAGCAGTTCGGATTTCAGTCATAGCTCAGCAGAGAGGTTGTAGCTTATGAGTATTGCTGAGGCAATCACTACGTGAAGGGTTCCAAAGAGAAAACGGAAATGTTCCTCCCCCATCGTCGGCCTCGTGAACATGTTCAACAGGAGAATGCTCGAAGTATCAGCATATGCTCTTTGGGGTGCCGAACATTGCAATACTACAAAAATGAGGCACATAGCCCTCAAACTCGAAAACTTCTACTAAACAATGTCTAAAACCCTATCATCGTCCTGCTCTGCGTTCAACACGTGATCCACGTTGTTGACTAAGCGTTGCTCAGTAAGCAACAGTGTTGGAATAGACTATGTTGGCTTTCCCCAACTAAGCACAGGAGTTTCCTCGCTTATCGTATGGGTTCATATACGAAGGTGGGCAGCCCCAATATTCCATTTTGTCACCGACTCATGTAGACCACATGCCTATTTTCACACACTGTTGAGCGGTGTTGCGGCGTAGTTCCATCGCTCACTGACTCTTGAACGGTTATTCTCCTGGAAGAGCTATTGATAACTAACTCTCGTGCAACCCAATATTCACTCCTTTCGTGACTAAATATCAGAAGAAAACGAAAAATCAAATTCCAGGTGTGAACCACTGGACGCATCGCGGACTCAACTCGTAGTTTCACGGGCTCTCAACCTTTCTTCGACAAGTCCGATCAGGAATATACGAAAGAGGAAGTCAACTGATATATCACGATCGTAGCACGATTCGAACGATATACCTGTGAACTTCACAATTCACATATGTTCACAAGGAGGACAGAGTTGGAAAATACCATCACGAGCAAACGAACCTATGAAGACTGACGGACTGAGTGAGAGAACGTGGAAAGACTGACAGACTGACTGTTTGCTGTACCAATAGATTGGCGTAGCACATAGTGAGAAGGACGCCACTTCGAGGTGGAAGACTCCAGAATGATGATCTGGAGGTGAGCTCTTCGAGATGACCATCACTTGTTATACATGCATATAACACCGAAGTACCCCACCTTATAGGCGTACATGCCAGATGGACATCCCTGAAATGAATGAAAGCCTCAAACAATAATCTACAAAGTGAGATTGGCATTGCCAACTTGGCAACATCGTCATCACTCACGGGGTTAGGCACGACGAAGCACATCCCTGATCGACACTCGGTCCGACCCAGTGCGGAGGCTGGGCAACTTCCCCCTTTCCCTCCTAACATTCTGATGCTATCGCCAGCTTCTCTCAAAGTCCTTCTACCGCATGATGGAGCACAGACGAATGCCACTACTTTCCCTCCACTCTGAGATGAATACGTCATCACAGAAACGTCGAGGTGGGGGTTTACAATGCCACCAACAGCATTTTCGCCTCCTTGGCAGTGGCAGTAAAGGAGCATGCCCCCGCTGGCTGTACATGGACCACTGGGGCGCTCGTACAATGGACCTGAAGCTCGTCAATTATATCGCCCTTCAGTTGGAGCATCCCACTCGAAGCAGCTGAGCTTTCGTATTCTCCCACGGCGCCATACCTATCGAGAAGGGATTGTTCCAAGCAAAGGAGTAGAGGAACTCACGGATCATTTGATATAGCCAACGATAGAGCGGTTTCATCATAAGCACAGCTACCGATGAATAGAGCAGCGATTAGAGTCAAGGAGTGGAGCATCGGGATGACTAGAGTAATCAACTCGCCTGATGAGTCTTGTGTTATCGGGCGACTCGCGAGATCGCGACGCGACAGAATACTTACCCGGGGCAAGTTGCCCCTGTCTTGGCTCTGCCGAGCGAGCGGCTCCGAAAAGAAACACTCGCGGCCACACTAGCGTCTACTGTGCGGTTCAGCGCAGAGTACGGAGCCCTGCTAACGTGTGATCATGCTATACCGTTAGTATGATATCATTTCGTTACGGTCATACCCCGTCATTTTGGCGAGACGAGAATTCTCGAGAATAAGGATGAGCACGACTGAGCCCTGTTCTCTCTCGGTCTCGTTCTCGCGATATTTCGCGGGATTTAGGGGGATTTCACGTAATATCATGTGATTATAGATTCTCAATTCGTGAGTCAAAGATTGAGTGTCGCGATAACTTTGAAATATGAGATGCTGTGGTGAAACACCCCTCGGCAACACAGCTGTCTCACTCCTCTGACACACCACATTGGCCATACTACCGAATCTTGCATGGACAGTAACATAATGTCTGTCTCTCAACGAGGAAAGCCCCATGAATGGTGTGGATGATCGATTTCAGCGATTGTGCCGCTCTGTCCCTTTATCTTCTCTCGTCTTTTCTTCACTCATCTACCACCAACCACTACTTCCACTGTGGAAGTTCCACAGTGGAAGTTCCAGCACATTGTTCTGCTGTGTCGAGCAGGGGCCGTATGCGGATCCTGATGCAACAGGTGAGTCAGAGTATTTACTCAGATGAAAAAATCAGATGGTGAGTAATAACCCATGATTCGCTGATTTTTTACTCTGGAGCAAGAAATCAGGATCATCGCGAGGATATGTGGATCACTCAACTGATTGAATTAAGGAATGCGTAGTTCACACCGTGTGGTTGCATGTATTACATGCGCTATACCTCCATACACCACTCTATACCGTATGATCTCATAGCTGAACTGGTTGAGCTAATACTTTCACATGCTCGAACCCGGGGTTCTATTCCCGGGCAGGGTCATATTGATACTCGTGCGTATGTACCACGTGCGCTATACCTCCTTGCACCGTGCTATATCGTATAATCTCATAGCTCAACTTGTTAAGGATAAGCTTTTACTTGGTCGAAACCGAGGTTCTATCCCCCGGTACGGTCATTCTAAAAACCTACTCGCGAGGAGCTGAGAAGGTCTACCGTGGCGCGCGCTGAAGTTGTGAATCAAGGTCGAGAATCAGAATCAGGGTTTGGTACCGGGGGTCCGGACCCCCGGTACAGAATCAAGATTAATCCCCGTGTTAAACTGTGAGCTTGTGCATCATGAGTATGATCCCGGATCATGCTCAAGGTGAGATTGCGATCTTGAATCTGAGCAGCTTTGAGGTTGAGTAAAAGAATCTCGACTCCTGAGAATTAATCTCGAATCATGAGTAAAAATCCCAACTCTGAGTATTTAATCTCGAATTGATGAAATACTCTGTCTCAGTGTCAAAAACTCTGAATCAGCCATTGAGTATAGATTTGAATCTTGAATCGTGATTAAGGATCAGGAATCGGATTCAGCGGCTGATTAAAATCAAGGATCAAGGAACTTGCTCATGATTACGTAATCTGACTCTGTCTCAAGTACTCATACTCACAAATCTCGACTCTCTCTCCTGAGCTAAGAATCTGAATCAGTTCTCTCGAATCAAGGTGTGACTTGAATCATGAATCAGGATCAGAGCGTGAGTTGAATCATGGACTCAGATTCATGAATCAGTATCCGCATACGGCCCCAGACCATTTCAACTGAGAGTCCTCGAATACTCTTCTCAGTGAGAAGTTCTCACTATTAAATTCAGCATCGTAGCGATTTACCGGTGGTAAATCACCACTCGTAGAACTAACTTATGAGGTTTGCGATGACATCGCAAACCTCATACATGGTTCTGCCGAACAGTCGTACATTGTACAGTAGGCTTTGTGCTACGACGTTCACAGCCGTGCTGTCACATGTCAGAGACCACACATGGCTATCTCTATTGCATCAGTATCTAGCGATAACTATCGCGTTGATGGTATGAACTTCATTTGATATAAATGACGGTGTTAATAACCACTGGTTATGGAGATATCAATCGTATTAAAATTGATTGTCAGACTCATCTTCCTAGAATATAAATCCTAGTGGGGCTATTCCTGAGCCCGGCTGATTCAGCTGCTTATGTTTTGGAACGAACGTTAGTCACGCAAGCTCCGCTGTCTGAGTTCTGCCGGCGTATGGTGAAGATGAAGTGTGGTGAGTTACTCACTGATGATAATTCAGCATTGAGGGACCGGAAATTCTATCAGAATTATCACGTTTCCAATGATTCGTGCAAATTCGTAGCCATTCTTCAGCGCTATTCTCTTCTCGCTCTCTCTCGCGAGAAGAGAATATCGCGAGACTCGTCTTTCTCGAGACTCGTATGCCGGGGTATGGTTACGGTTCTACTGTATTACGGCTGTTATATTGCTTTGTGCGAATCATGGTCTTTGCATGCGTGTTGTCTATTATTCCTGCGTGAACGCGGGCGTGTCACACACGTTAGGTCAATAGCTGAGGGATAGTATACAGTATTTGTCAAGTGACAGAGATTGAGTTCAATAAGTTATTTATGGTACTGACTAGAAGTGGTAAGAGCTGTAATACTATGGTGGATTACACTGACCATCCTATACCCGTGTCTAGGATTGTTAAGGTCAGGAGTCATGCTTCTCGTAAGGTCCGTGAGAGGCGGTATGAGAAGTCAATTGAGTCTGGTTTGGGTTCGGGTTTCGGACACTCTGCTCACCATGCTTTGGATTGCATGGACAACAGTCCAGACCCTCGCGGAAGCCATAAGTATATCTCAGCACGAATCGAATAATCTCAAGTAAAGATCTTGGTATCATCCCCCGCATAATATGCGGCGCATATTTTGGACCCATATTTGTTATCCACTGATATGAACTCAAGACTGTTAAGACACTGAATCGGGATTAGCAATGTTGCATGATTGACGTAGGAAAGAAAAGAGTGAAACCGTGATGAGTCATCAATTTGTGGACTCCATTAATTTTCTTTAATCGCCACTTCGCTCCCCTGGTCGCACAATTTCTTGTCTGGTCTGGTGGTATAATCTGTGTCTTCCCACGACGAGGCAAAACCCGTATTCATGAATCATGCCAAATCGCGGAAATCGGTATTCAGCAAGATTTGCTGCATTCCTCCATGCGTAGGTGTTATACCTACCATTTTCTCGCCGCCAACCAAATCGTTCTTTCACCAAGAACTACGCCGTTCTCTAGTCTAGTATCGAAATCGCCGACCCGCTGTAATCAGCGTAATATTCTGTGTTACCGCTTTTCTTGGTGTTTGGCAAATGAAATCTGTGCGGTGGTTACGCCCGGTTGCGCCGTTGTGGACACGGCGCTCATGGCATGCCCCTCGTTAGGTTCGTACGACGCGTTTAGTTAGAGTTTATCTGGAGCCCAGATGAACCGAGAGAACCCAGAGGTCCAGATTCTGGACAT
>NW_003203011.1:0-1676 GCF_000006405.1 Perkinsus marinus ATCC 50983
AAAACCATTTCTCATGTATTCATCTTATCCACCATAATACTACACCCGAAATTTTTTTTCCAATTTTCGGAAAATTTTCTGATCCAACCGTAAACCTTTCACATTACCTCTCCTTCAGCACCCGTCTTTCCACTCCTCTCGCTACCAGACAGGTCCACCAAATTCAACCTCGAATTCAAAGATACCTCAAAAAATAAAACAACAATAACACTTTCATACGACCAAAGATTTTCATAGTAATACAATCTTCGCTGTGCGCTCTCGAATCTGTCAACGCAACAAACCACCACAAAAAGTCTGAAAATATCCACATGTATGTTGAGGAAATTTTCAATGGCTTCTGTACAGTTCTATTCGAATTCGTATGTAGAATTCGCTAATCAGTGAGGAAACTCCTGAGCTCAGGTGAGAAAAGCGAACATAAGGAGCGATATTTTTTCCTATGCAAATTCAAAGAATTTGAGTTTCTCGTTAACGACTGAGAATTTTGAGCTGAAAATTTAACAAAGCATAGATCTAACGATTTATTATATACTATGTGAGCTATCATTTACTAAAATGGAATTGTAATATTCGTGACCGTTACTGACATTCGATCGAGAAAATCACCACCCAGATCCGTGCAGTTTTCCGCATAGAAAAGCGAAAACCAAACGACATTATGCAATCCCTATTCCATCTAAAGTAAAACTATTAATACCTTCGCTTCGTCAACCTCAGCCTCTCCATAATCTTCTACATCGTCCCTGGCCGTTCCTAAGCCGCAGTAGTTTCCACGAAATTACCCTCAGCTGAGCTTGAAAATTTCCTCGCAAATTATAGAAGTTTATACATGAATTCGGGTACGATATAATTCGATATAATTCGATATAATACGATATGAATTCGGGGTGTATAGAAACAGACGGAAATTCCCGTCACGCGCCACAAAATTCCAAATCTAACCCATTGATATTTTCCAAATTAAATAATTGCAGTCGTGCCAGTTGCATAAACTTACTTTCCAATCTCACTGTGAACACAGCATGACTACGACTACTATGCGAATTCATATTCGTCGCCCCTACCACTCGCCGCCTAATTCCATAATCCATTAAACGCTGCACCTACAACAAATCGATATCTCAAATTACGGTACGTACTAAATCATAAAAATATTCTTTTCTTCAGAAAAGTTTGAAATTTTTGGAAAAAATTCTCTTTTTTTAATGAAAATTTTGGGTGAACATATATTACGACTATGGGAAACTAACTTCAACTACGGTACCAGTCTTACAAGACTATATATTCGCTCTCTCACTAACCATAGAAGATCTCAAATTACGGTACGTACGAGATCATAAAAAATTTCTTTTCCTCAGAAAATTTTGAAATTTATGGAAAATTTTTTCTCTCTTTTAATGGAAAATTTGGGTGAATATATATCACGACTATGGGTATGACTCTCACTAACCTTAGAATTTAGGAAAAAGGTATCCGAAAAACCAACGAGAATTTCCCAAAATTTTTCTCACAATTTTCATATTATCACCAACACACGTAGTTGACCATTTACATATTTTCCTACACTGAAAAAAGTGAACAAAAAATCTCCCAAAATTTCCTCAAAATTTTCAAACATGTGCATATTTTCCTATCACCACCTCGTCAACACTTTCCACAGGGCATTCTGAAAT
>NW_003214095.1:0-2189 GCF_000006405.1 Perkinsus marinus ATCC 50983
CCTCGTGAGAGAGTACCTGCCCCCGTACGATCGACACAGTGGTCCTACACAAAATTCGACTATAAAAATAATGCTAAAGTAGTGGTATTTGGTGTCCCGGAGGCTGATACGACGACAGAAAAGGAAGATGGGACTCCGATATTAAAACCAACAGTCAAAGAACAAGTGGAGAGTGCACTGACTCGAGCTGGAGCAAGATGTGCTACTGATTCAATGCGTACAGCCAAGAGGCTCGGAGCGTACCGGTCTGATAGAGATTTGGAATCTAGGCCGAGGCCAATCTGCATACAATTCGCACAGCCAGATGTGGCAAGTGAATTTGTGAAGGCTAATGGTGTGAACCTCAGGAACCAAGGGCTGGGAATCAAGTGGTGGAGGCCTTATAGACCGAGAGCCAGTCAAGCTACGGAAGAGATCAGCTCCATGGCGGCCAGAATCGATGAGCTAGCGAGATTGGTGAAAAATCACAGCTTATCGGCGGCAAAAGGAGTAGACGGTACCACAACTGGTGAGGGATCGGATTTTACGCAATAAATACCAGTAGATGCACGGAAGATAATGAAGTCTCGAATAGTCAAGTAGTCTCCTTCGTACCTAGTAATGAAGCTAACAATAGCGACCATTTATCGCCATTTTCAGCAGCTGTGCGAATCTCGGACGGCACTTTCCTAGATCATAGCATAGACACCACTGAAGTAGTTTGCAACCAATGTACCATTCCATCTGTAAATGATTACCAGGGTGGCTGAAGGCTGAGGAAGAATCATTCTTCCCTTCCCCAATAATTCCCGTTTTAGTTCCCGAGAATAATGACTGATCAAAAAAGGGAATAATAGACCTTATTTGGGGAATTATTGTACAAAATCGTCTTTTTCTCCAACATCAACCCAAAGGAAAGTCCGAAAACATACATAGGCGTCTTAGGAAACCTTCTCGGCCGTAAGGCCGAAAAAAATACGAGCTTTCTCGCATCCTGTCACTTTTTTTGATATCGAACGTCACTGACGTTGTGCTGTCCCATCGTGGCAGCGCGACAAAGATCTCGCTCGCCTCATATTCTATTGTTGAACTATAATATTATTATTCTCGCTCGGATGCATCTATCTAACGGTTTTGGATACTAGAAACGGTTAGATTCGTCTCTGGTTTTTTCTAAGCTACTTTGAGCTAGTAAGCTAGTATTCTAGTTGGTAATTGTTAGACTGGACTGAGTCCAGTGACTGATTGTGTGATCTGCTACCTCATCCTAACTCTAGTTCTACTTGAGTTAATCAGTCCTCACTAGTATCGCATCGTAATCTCTATTGCCTCACCTGATCGTGTTACAAGCTACACGGGATGTTACTTAGAACTGGAATGAAATTGTCTAACCGTGATCGCTGTGCATTTCCTCATGATTCAACAGGTTTAACTCCCTCTACACCTCCGTCTAACGACGCGACTGAACCATCAAGAAGTACATCTACTTCGAGACCACTACTGATTTCTTCTAGTTCTGCTCTAAGTCGTCCCGTACATTCTACCGGGATATCTTCCCGAGCCCCTATGCGCACTAGATCAACGTCTATGCCCGATCTTGGCAACGCTGATATCAAGAAGCCACCTGTTATGGCTTCCTCTGAAAGGCGTGTTCGTTCTCTACCATCTAGAGCGGATAACATACAGCACCATTGTGCCGTATTTGACTCTAATGAATCTCTACGTTCTTATGGGTCGGTCTACTTCTCCCCGATGACGTCAGTTATGTCACCATGGTTAGTATCCTCGTCTATGGATGCTGTAGATTCGACTGAACATGTTGATCAGTCTATAGAAGTATGTCCACATCAAGAAGGTCAACCTCTAGACGCTGAGTGCAAGGCTATGAGATATCCATCTATTGATAGCTCGTCCCACGAGTGTCAACGTTCCGTTCAAAGTGTGATTGGTTCAATTGCTTCCCCAACGGAAGCTCTATCTGTACCACCTTCAAGGCAATCAAGTCGAACTCCTACGTTCGGCTCTAGTTCTGAACATTGTGATATTGGTTACACTAACAGCATTCCTTCTGTTAGTAATGGTTTAGACACTACCATAGATCTTGGTACTGTCTATATGACTGGTAATGTTGTCCGTACGCCTGCCTCTAGAGCTGTTTCTAAGAGCAAAGCTAACGACAAGTCTAAGTCTAAGATTGGTCGTCCTCGATC
>NW_003211855.1:0-983 GCF_000006405.1 Perkinsus marinus ATCC 50983
ATATTCTAACACTGCCTGCCAGCATAAACCACGACAGGACTACGCCAGGCCGATCTTTCGCCACTTACAAGAGTTAATCGAGTAGATATCACGAAGAGGATGATGGTACCACCAATTACGGCGGCCAGAGAGCGGACACCCACAGAGAGGTTCACGGTCAAGGCATCTTGTAGGGTCTAAGGCAGGGTCTTCGGAGGAATGGCAGCTACGACTGCTACCGTAACGTCGTTGGAAAGTCTACTGGTGAGCTCGCCTGACTTCGTCTCATCATACATGGCAACCTCTTGATGCAGAAGGTTGGAGAAGAGGTCCTTCCTAAGCAACATACACGGGACATGGTCATGCTACTTAGGAAGGGCCGTCCGCCCCCACCTTAGTCGGGCTACAATGCGCTCTCCGGCAACACTAAGGTAAGCCGCTCTACCTCCACTGAAGACATTCGATAACACCAGACAGATGAGCAGCTCCATAGCCTCCTCGTTGAGGCGAGCACGCTTGTCAGCAGCAGGGATCATGGTAGAGGGCACCGATACTAGGTTGATGATAGCCCCGAACAGCCTGAGGCGACGCCCACATCAGTGACTGATATTACGAGTGCTACCTTGGTATGGCTAAGTTGATAGCAGCAGCAGAATATAGGCACACCATACCGCAGGTATATAGGAGGATCTCAGGAGAGGCTATTCGGATGAATCGACCTACTCCACTTTGACGCGTTGACAAGCACTGAAGTAGGAGACGTCACTACCGAGTTCGATTCCTATAGAACGTGTGGCGAGCAATAGCTTACTTTAGCGGTAAAAGCTAAGCCTCCTATCGTTAACGTGGTGAGGCATATAATGGCCAGAGCAGTATAGACCGCAACTTCAACGCTGAGGATAGTGAAGGAGTCATCACCACTCTGGGATGCTGCTTGGGCAGTGGTGCTGGCCAGAAGACCACCTAAGCAACGTTGTTGTGTACACCTCTGCGACAGAGGTCAT
>NW_003208363.1:0-1519 GCF_000006405.1 Perkinsus marinus ATCC 50983
TTGTTGGTCTTGGTGTTGGAATATATGTTTGCTTTCCTCATTTCCTCGCTAATTATATAAGTTTATATGCGAATTCGGGTAGAAGTGTATAGAAACCAACGAGAATTTCCTCAAATTTCACTCGCACATGTAGTTAATTATGCGCATATTTTCCCACACTTCTCACTACACTTCTTTTTGAATTCGTTTGTAAACTGCCGAGTTCAGCTGAGGGGAGCGAACATGTATTCCTCCGTTTACAGATACTGGAGATCGGCTGCGGTACCGGTAGCATATTAGACGTCCTTAGAGCAGAAGGCGCTGACCCCGATTTGCTGTATGGTGTGGACCTCAACGAGAAAAGTGTTCGTATTGCTAACGCCAAGCATGAGTTTCATGTAAGTTTTCGTTCGATTTGTTGTGGCGACTTCATTGTTTTTGCCTTCTTGTGAATTCGGAAATGTTTTCGCGAGAAATTGCTTTTATTTTGTGCTGAATTATATACCGACATTTTCAACTATACGTATAGTAACAATCAAATAGTCATCGAGCATTTTTTCCATAATGGAGTTTCACCCATATTTCATGAAGTGGCGTAAAACTCGGTGGGAAAGGCGATATTATATCGCCCAGTTTTACGCCACTTTCACGTAAAATGGGTCGTGAAACTCTAATATACGATATAATTTCTCGCGAATATAGTTATAGAAGACGTATTGAGTATTGTTGTATGAACATAAGATGATCAGCGAAATGCGAATAGGGCTATCTTAGAATTTCTGAGGATTTCAAGTATTTTCGACTAGAAATTCACTCGTCAACTCGTCTGAGAGTCTCCAGCCAGAACTGATCTCTTCGTTACTATTTTTCACTAGAAAATTTTGGTGGTGGTCAACTCTGCTGCAAATTGACAAATGCCGATTTCATTGCTGTATGTGCTCGGCCGTATTGATGACCATAGGTTCAACACGTTGAAGGGTACGACTATATTCTGCCTGGCAACCCGGAAATTGATATCGCCTTCTGCAAGCAGTGTCTAAGTCATGTGCCCCCAGCTGATTACGAGAAGTTTTTCGGCAAAATCCGACAATTAGAAGCGAAGTACTTCATCATTAGTGAAGGCATTAACCCGAACGGCTATGAGGCGACTAAGTGGGGAGAGTGGACGTTCCATACGAATGATTTTCTCAAGTTGTGTACTGCCCAGTTTGGCAAGCCTTTGTTTACGAAAAATTTCGTGGCTAAGGAGCCCGAAATGTTTGCACCGTTGATTCATGATACTACTGCTCTTTTTAAACTCTGCAAGATGTAAGGTGTATTGTCTTGGTTTTATCAGTCTGTGGTTTTTATGAGATACTATGGCTGTTGAGTTGCGAGTTGGTCGGTGTGCGGTGAAAGCGCCCACAGCGTGAGTACGGGTATTGACAATGGTGAATTTGTGATCATCGAGAGAATTATGAATTTCAATGAGATTAGTTTTATCAAAACTAAGGATCCGTCTCCCTTCTGTGAGTGATGATTCGACTCGTGAGCAGACATT
>NW_003204454.1:0-1163 GCF_000006405.1 Perkinsus marinus ATCC 50983
TGTAGACATTCTAGTAAGGTGGAAGAACTAGGGCAAACTCATGTCCTCAAAGAAGCGGCTCAGGGTGTTGCGGATAGCCGCAACAAGTTGCGGAATGTTAGAAGATCCCGGGCTGTAGCACACTATCAACAGCGTTGCTCAAAACAGCGTCTGACTAGATTTGGGCAATTGAACGGCTCACTTTTACGGTTACGCTTCAAGCCCCGTAACGTAAAATTACGGCGCCGTAACGGATCTTACGGAGATGCAGAGGGCAAGACGAGGATTGATCATTCAAGTCGCCTGAATATATTTCTTGTGAATGCGAATCTGTGGATGAGGCCAGCTTGGCAGTTCCGGGCCAGCCTGGGAGTAAGACGGACGGAATGTGCAAAGGAGACGAGTGGCAAATGCGAAACCAAATGTTACATTGGCAGAATATTCTTATTCACAGTGTTTCTTCATCACAAATTCGCGCAATAATGTGTTGAGTCCGCACTACTTGTAGTGTCTCGAGTTCCGGTCCCCGCATTGTATTCAAAGACTAACGCTACTTGATAAACACAAGACGCAAGAGAAAGAACAAGTACGTTATAAGATTATAACGAACAAATACAAAAATATTTTGAGCTATCCAAGGATTGAACCTGGCTCATTAGCGTGGTACCCATGCACTTACCACTACACCACAAGTTATGGTCTACAACAGTCACAAAACTTATCACGTCCTGAAGTAATTACATGCACTTGCACTACTTTTTATTCGGTGAAATCCGGTGGCATGAAGTGTCCTGCATCTTTTGTATTCGAGTTGAATTTTCGTCGAACTCCCCATCGACTTAAGCGTCTCTAGACATCATTTCTGATAGCTCTCTAACGCCCTATAACTCTAATATCACACCCCCAGTCGGCAGACTCATTATGCGCTGGATGATACCTCACACTACGATTGTGATATCCGACCCTCTCCATAGAAGAACAGGTGTGGTTTATAGCCGCGCCAGGCTTCCATGGACTTTTAGTTTTCGTGGTATATTCGAAAATGCTCACCACACACGCACCACACAGTTGGTTTCCTCCACTCCTACTGCGGATTGGTGCCGTTCAGGGCTTCACTGCAGTAGCGGAGAAGAGCAAGGAGCCACCCAAGGCTGTTATTGAGCTCTTCGACGTAAGGCGCTACC
>NW_003199627.1:0-2693 GCF_000006405.1 Perkinsus marinus ATCC 50983
TGACGAGGTTAGGTCGTCCCAGATGTATGCTGAATGTTCTCCACAGTTGCCGTGTGTTGATAACCATGAGCTCTCAACCGTTATTCTTCGATAAGTACACCCCACTCTTTCAGCCACACGCCAACGGCAAGGTATGGCTCTCGTGGACTCTTGGTCGATGTCTCATGCCCTAATATCGCTCAGGAGCCCGAATACGAGCTCCTCTTCAAGGAAGGTGTATCCGTGGTCAAGGGGCCCGATGAACTTGACTTCCTGAAGGTGGGAAGGAGGCTTAGGCGACCGATCGTGATACTAATCAGTTGAATTGCCTTATAACTTGATCTCCCCATGGATGGAGGTTGTTTACGCTTAGGTTGAACCCGAAGCTATTGCCAAGCTCACACAGACCTGTATCAGAGACATCGAGCATTACTTCCGGAGTGCTCATCTCGCGCAGATCCAGAAAATTCTCAAGGACCCTGAAGCTTCTGCCAATGATCGCTTCGTTGCCCTCGAGCTTTTGAAGAATGCATGCGTCTCTGCTGGTCTTGTTCTCCCTTCCTGCCAGGACACCGGTACCGCATGTGTCTACGGCTATAGAGGCGAACGTGTTCTCACTGGTGGTCTTGACGGGCAGGCTATCACCAAGGGCATTTATAACGCTTATAATCAAGACAACCTCCGTTACTCCCAGGTCGCCCCCTTGAGCATGTTCGAGGAGAAAAACACTGGCAATAACCTGCCAGGTCAGATCGAACTTTACGCCGGTCACCCTGGCGATGAGCTCGCTTATAAATTCCATGTTATTGCCAAGGGTGGTGGATCCGCCAACAAGTTCGAGCTCTTCCAGAAGACCAAGGCCTTCCTCAAAGAGAAGGAGTTTGAGAGTTTCCTCATGAAGGAGATCGCTCACTTCGGCACCTCTGCTTGCCCTCCTTATCATATTGCTATTGTCATTGGCGGTCAGTCTGCTGACCAAACTCTGAAGGTTGCTAAGTTGGTATCCACTAAGTACTACGATGGTCTTCCTACCAGCGGTGATTCCACCGGTCGTGCCTTTCGTGATCTCTACTGGGAGGAGAGGCTCCTCAAAAACTGTCAGAAGCTTGGTATCGGTGCTCAGTTCGGCGGTAAGTACTTCGCACACGACGTTCGTGTCGTCCGTCTCCCTCGTCACGGTGCTTCCTGCCCAGTCGGCATGGGCGTCAGCTGCTCGGCTGATCGTCAGTGCCTCGCTAAGATCACCCCTGAAGGTGTCTTCATTGAGAAACTCGAGAAGAATCCCGCCAAGTACATGCCTGATTTCGTTGGTGATGAAGGTGAGGCCGTGAAGATCGATTTGAACTTGCCCCAGAAAGAGGCTCTCGCTACCTTGAGCAAGTACCCTGTCAAGACTCGGCTGGCCCTCACTGGTACCATCATCGTTGCTCGTGATATCGCTCATGCCAAAATGATGGAGATGCTCGAGAGCGGTAAAGGTCTCCCCGACTACATCAAGAAGTATCCCGTGTACTACGCGGGCCCCGCCAAGAAGCCCGATGGAAAGCCTTCCGGTTCCTTCGGACCCACTACTTCCAACCGTATGGACCCCTATGTTGAGCCTTTCCAATCCAACGGTGGTTCCATGATCATGATCGGTAAGGGTAACCGTAGCGATATGGTGACTGATGCTTGCAAGAAGAACGGTGGTTTCTATCTCGGCTCCATCGGTGGTGTCGCTGCCATCCTCGCCGATAAGAGCATCAAGAAGGTCGAGTGCCTCGATATGGAGGAGCTCGGTATGGAAGCCGTGTGGAAAATCGATGTCGTGGACTTCCCTGCCTTCACCATTGTCGACGATAAGGGTAACGACTTCTTCAAGATGGGAAACGCAAGCGAGCAGAAGATGAATTTCTCGCACTAAACCTTTGGTCCATTCTTTCTGGATCCTGGCTCTCGATTCTCCCGCCGTCGCTGTACTTTGCTTCAACGGATTGTCATCAACCTCATATCGAGTGGTTGTCCATATTCTATAGCATTCATAGGTCCCGATTTACAATGTTGATGGCATACTTCGTTGACAATGGTTCATCATCTAGCTATCATGTTTGAGAGTTTTCTTTTCATTAGTATTTTCGTTACTAGTCGGACGTCAAGAGGGACGATACCATCGACGCACACGTATACCGAATGCATTGCGAGACGAGGGATTTGCTGCTGTCGATTGGCACTGCGATCCTCCATCATTAGAAACCTCCGCATCAATCGTGCTCATTAGAAAACTCGAGAGTGGATTGATGGGCGGAACAGCAAATATCGCAGAATGTACGCTCTATGCACACACGTCTAAGACGTGTACACTTCCGACATCACAGTGAGAACAACGCCGTTCCCTTCTGCACTAAGGAGCTTGGAGACTGTGATTGTCGCAAGTGCCACCAGCGTGAAGGACAGCGTGAATAACACGATAATACTTCAAACCGCAGGGGTAACGGTGCTAGCTCTTAGTAGATTATCGACTTGGTACTCGGGCTGGATCGAGCTACATCGTGGTCTACTTCCTTCTCAGTAGAAGCGATTTTTCCAGTGGGGCAGCTATGCCACCAGCCAGCCGTCCCGAGGATAGATCGAGCCTTGCTACAATCGATTCCGCAGACGCACGAGGTTTCCGATACCAATGGCTATCTTAGGCTACTCGAGGCTGGGTATATGAGTGTAACAGAGATTAGGATCTG
>NW_003214168.1:0-1050 GCF_000006405.1 Perkinsus marinus ATCC 50983
CCGACCGATCCGCCCGTCGACAGGTGTAGATGAACTCTCCGATGAATCACATAATGACAGTCGACCGGGTAATGCGCACAGCGAAGGTTTTTGAGAAGTCACCATAGAGGCAAGATACGAGGTGTAGTATTCGCTGCCAAGTCGGCGGTATGCGATAATGCATATACCATCAATCACATGAGATTTGGACAGTCTCTTTTCTCCAGGTGCTACACGTGATTGTCTCGTATAGGAGGGACAACTTTTCGGTTGAGAAATTCCATTCCCACTGAGCACGAACAGCACGTCAGTGTTGGGGGAATATATGCTCTCTTTCCTCAGCTGAGCTCGGAAGTTTCTTCACTAACTGTAGGGATTTATATGCAAATTCAGGTAGGAGTGCTCAGCGACCAACAGCATTCTCCCAAAATTTCCATATTGTCGCCGACCATATGTGGCTGACCATATGCATATCTTCCCACATTGCAGCACGCAACCGCACAAATCGATGAGGCATCACAACAGCCAACATGATGATCATCACTCCAATGCTTTAAAGTGCATTTCACATCTACTCCAGTGTTCATATCCGCTTGCTTCTAGGACCCGACCTCTTGAGTGGTCTCAACTTGACAATTCTTTGGAATTGATTGAATCAATCTTAACGTCGTAGGCAGGGAAGAGGGGATATCCGAACATGACGAGATCATCACCGTGTAAGCCCAAAGACCATCTCGTTCTGTGGCATCTACAGATATAGTGTTTTGGGTTCAATCATCATATCCATGATGGCTACCCAATAGCGAAACCGATTGTTGGTAGATAGGGAACAGCATTTGCCCTCATCATCTGGAAGTGCGTCTAAGGACCTTCCCTAATGAAACAGGTACCTCGAAACCGCATCGCAGCCGCAGTCGAAGTTTTATTGAGATCTTCTTGAGGACGACCAGCCTTGAAAACCCGAAGTTTTAGAGGCCCGGGCCTGGAGCGTGCTCATTTAGCATAGTAACAGTTCTGCGGAATCTCATCAAGAAATTCCTCAGAGAGTCGAAGAATTTTATCGACCATAGC
>NW_003201281.1:0-1063 GCF_000006405.1 Perkinsus marinus ATCC 50983
ATGAACGTTGTTGAGGGGCCTTCACTCTCGCAGAGTTTTGATGCGACCACCGCCGATAAGCTGCTTCTTCGCAAACTCGTCCTTGAGCATATCGACATAGTCCTCAAAGGTCCCTTCGAAAACAGTAACACTACCTGAAAATGATGCAACACTGACCACCCCAAGCAGCAACAATGACTGCTGACCAGGTCTCCAACCAGTTTTGGACGAGGCATCCTTCTTGCCAGGCATGACCACCCACAGCTCATCAGCTACCATGCTTACCAGACGCTCGTCGTGGGATACCAGAACGACACCACCTTCGAACCTAAAGAGGCGTTGCTGTATCACAGAGAGAAGGTACTTCGGTATTCACCTATTCAGGGCGAGGGCAAGGCCTTCAATAGTCTCCAAATCTAAATGGTTCGTGGGCTCATCCATAAGCAGCAGGTGAGGGTGCTTATAGGCGATTTGGGCAAAGATGACTCGAGACTTCTGACCTGAGGAGCCAGTGGATGCTCTTCGCGATAGGCACATGCTCAACTATACGACGATAATAACAGAATTTTGAGGGTATTTTAATGGTTTCGTACCCCCTCGATCAGAGTGATCTGAAAACATTCGTAATCCACAAGAAGAATGCCAAGCTCAAGAAGCGGAGCATACATTCCAACACTGCTCCATCCTAGAAAGCCGATCTCACCTCCACTCAGCGTCTCGATAGGCTGCAGGGCCAAGTCGCCAGCTAGACCGAAGTGACCTGATGCAAGGACCAAGGATAAAAGTATATACTCATTGGTGTTATGTTCAGATGACTATAACGGCGAGAGGCTCACAGACATAATCACAATACTCAAACAAACAAGACTCAAGCAAGCGCTTTAAACTGATCATTTTGATCATATTCCGTCACCCTTCGTTGACAGAATGCTGCATCAGAATATTGTACGGCACTTTGACCGCGAAACCTACCCAGATATTTCCGGCAGTTCTCAATGGAGATCTCGGGGTCCACTCTCCGCATAGTAGTGACTGCATTAACAGACAAGTCTAGTGCATCAACGTGATGCTGAGTGAACCTATT
>NW_003214950.1:0-1366 GCF_000006405.1 Perkinsus marinus ATCC 50983
CCAAACAACATGGACCTGAGGTAATTCGGCGATTACTCAGTAACCAACCGCTCTCAATTCGAAGCGGCGGCGTCGATCGGAATGAGCTATTATCACTTTCATACGAGTGCTCGTGACTGGTGCATTCCTTATTAGTGTGCTAGTTGGAAGGTTTCCTTATTGTCCTCAGCGCATACCAGCAGCAGAGTTCTATAACGACGCGATAAGCCAGACAGATGCTCTCCTGAGGCACGAAGTGACGTGAGCCTCGGGGACCGGTTAGGCAGTGCTGCTGGATGATACATCTCAACCTCTCATTCGTGGCCTAGACCAGCAGTGCACTGCTCCCCCTGTTTTTATAGGAGCTGGATCATCAATGTGAGCCTCGGTGCCTCACGAGGGTACACTGGGACTAGGGATCGTGCTACGAGCTCGTCCTCGTCCTCATCAACCATATCACCACCACCGGAAGCGACTTATGACAATGACAATACTCACGGTGAGTCTATCGAAGTTCTGCACATCTGATTCCATATCTCGCCGAATCTTTGCGTCGACCTCTCAGCTGTTCGAACACCCCCTCGAAGTGACGGTAGCCTAGTCTCATCGCCGAGCATTTCCCGGGACAGCTTTGACCCAGCAGGGTCGTCCCCGTCAGGCAATTCGGATATTGATGATAGTAGACCTCCTAACCGTCGTCGGCGTGAGTTTATGATCCCGTGGAGTAGTAAGCCTATTTGCCGCTGGTTCAGCTCGTCCGGATGGGACTGAGATGGAGCCCATGCTAGCTGAGGAAGGAGGGCTCATGCGCCGCCACATGCGGAGGAGTCTTGGAGTAGCATCGCGCCAGTTGGCTGATTTCGGAGTGTTGACTACTGCGCCTTGCGTGTTGGACGTGGGAGCTCGAGTAGTGATATGGATCTATCACTTCTGTGTTTGTGATCACCTTAGTCTAGGTCCGTGTGCTGAGGCTAGAGTCCGAGCACCATGCTCGTGAAGTGTCACAGCAACATGCTTTACTCAGGGTATGACTACTGTATCACTCTAGAAGCTGCTGTCCGCTGTTCGCAGGCTCAATCATCGGGTATGATGCTACCTGGAGGGAGGATCTTGATCATGGCTCAAGACATCTTTACAATACTCAAGGTTAGGAGAGATCACTTGGTAATAGATCCCTTTGGAGGTAGCCCATATCCGCATGCCCGGATTTGCTACAGCCGCTATCGTAGTATTATCGGAACGCTTCGCGAAGTGCCGACATGTGCGTATGGATGAGTTCAGAGGTCTACTTTGAATTTCGTACATGTCGTTTTCTGTAGTTGGAGGATTCCCTACGACAACTGGCGGCCTTTGATGCAGACGAGCTGAAGCGAGTGCTCAAAGTAGG
>NW_003202152.1:0-5576 GCF_000006405.1 Perkinsus marinus ATCC 50983
GGTCCCAAACTCACGTTCCTGAGCTCAGTAGGCAACGAGCATTTGATCGTAGTCAACTTCTGGCCCGACGTTTTATCGGGTTTGAAGCCCAACTCGTAGCAGTGGAGGAATACTCTGCCTGGCATTCTTGTCGCACAGGGCAGCTCTGATCCTCGACCTGACGGCGTGTACTTCTTATCGCCAACTATAGGATGTCCGAGACCTTGAGCCATATGCACCTGGGAAGAACAACATCCGGAAATACTCTGCTGCAATAACTCCGTGGATGAAAAACACAAAATCATTGTCATTCTACACCATCACTTTTGGTATTCCATTATCATTCCGTAGTTAACCAAAGTGTTCACGACTCGAACTACGGCAACCATTGGATTGCTGAGTACACTTACTCTAATCTGGTGAGTGACACCCGTGGTTATTCGCACTGACATTAACGTGCAACCTTCTTCGTACCGCTCAAGGACTCGGTATTCAGAATGAGCTGAGGAGCTTGCTGGGCCCGAGCCGATCTCCGCAGAAGTATCTGCGGGAATATGATGAAGGGAATCAACGATGGAACTCACGTTTCTCGGTCCTCCGCACTCGGATGGGACTGTCGATCATGCCACTATCATTGGCACATATACCATCTACTAGACATACGTACCGCTTCGTCACTTGCTCCTTTTGGAACTGACGTCGAATGAATTTCCACGACTCCAGCTTTCGAGCTATGAGAACAGGACCTGAGATGTATCTAAAATCTGTACAAGCAATGACGAACTTACCACTGGTCTGCTTATCAAGGCGATGACACATGGGACCAAAGCCGCCTCCACCACTCAGCGCGGGGTTCAACTCCTCATTCATCAACTCAGGATCGATTTCATACTGACGACAGAGCCAGGAAACGATAGAGTCTTCTGGATGATCATCAGGCAGCTGGCATCGGTAGAATGCCGGCTTGTAGACCACCATCACTGAGTCGTCCTCTGAGACCCTCCGGATCACTTCTGGTGGGAGGTACTCCGTCAGTGAACCGGAAGAGTTCAATAAGGGTGGGGACAATTTCATAGCAAGTAGTAGCACGGTAAACAAAAACTGACCATATAGTGTGTTCAGTGTCAATAGTCCGAAACGGTAGTAGTGCATAACAGCCTCTCTGATATGCGTATCAGACAGATTATGGACTCTTTCTGCATAGTGAAATTTTCATGCATAATGCACAATTTATAATTGCATATAATTTGCCTTAGATGTAGAAAGTTGATAAATTTAACATCATGTCGATCAGCATATCATTTGTAGGGCACATGTGGAAGATAGAAACGCAAATCTAACTAAGCCGTGTTGTTGGCGTTAGACCTCACCCACACACACCTGAGGGCCACACCTCCTAAGTTTCTCCATACCTGTATCTTCCCCTCAGGCTTGTCAAGACGTCTAAAAAAATAAACACACCAGTGGTGAGACGTTCAACTATCGTGGTCAACGCTACAAAGGATACTAATAAGGATGAGTCAGCTGCATGGGGCATCATGGAGCTGCTACCACTTGAATTTAGACTCAGTCAATATGGGTGCTTGATGACCTTCTTCTAGGAGCTTTACCTGTGAGGCATCTGACCACTGGTACGTCGTATGGATGGGCAGCGTAGCGATTTTTCAACAAAGTCTACGTGAGACCCGTTACGGCGCCGTAACTTCACGATACGGAGCTTGAAGTGTAACCGTAAAAGGGAACCGTAACGATCCGTAACGTAATTAAGGTAGTCTACAGTAAGCCGTAGAGAACTAACCACGCTCTTCGTCTCCTCTCTCCTCTCGCGACTCTTTCTGATGAACTCTGCCTCTAGAGCTCGTTCGGTGAAAGACTTCTTGACTGGAGGGTTCACAAAAGTGTGCATCCACTTTGGAATTTGGTCCATCGCTATCTGCATCGAATTTACTCAGTCAATGTATCAAATAGGCCTCACGCTTTTCCGATCGAACGGAATATCATCATCATCAGAATCCTCCTCCACTGATGATTTCTTTTTGGCCTTACCGAAACTCTTCCTAAACTCAGTAGAGATCTTTTCCTGACGTCACCGCAGTCGATGAATGCAACACATTCCAACTTGTTACTCCAGATTTAACGCTTTCCGCAGCGGCCTTTCTGGGAACTTTAGGTAGAAGATTCAGATTCGTCTCGAACTCAGTCACGGAAGTTCTAGCTTTGCTGACCGACTCGATCTGCGATGGAGACCCCACATAAAGTCAAAATCAGACTATCAAAATACCGGAGGTTGAGATATGGAGCTTCTCCTACTGCCCACATCTAGCGTCGCGTAAGTACTCGTCAGCAAACCAGCAGTAGCCAGCTCGGGAGAACGCGGAGCCACAGGCTCAACGCTAGTGGCATTGGGCGAGTTACCTGAGAGTAGCTTCTTACTAAGGATGTCGAGGGGTGTCACCACGCTCAGTGCTAGCAGTCGCATGTGGGTTCCGTTGCAAAGGATCGGCTCCCATGACCGCCGGGAGGAGCATGTCACAGGTTTCTCGGAAGGCGGGCACGCCCTGAACATTGACTGATATATCTTCATAATCGTGAAGGTCTGTGAGATTCAGCTGGTGTCGATTGTTGTCTCTCGTAAATATCTGTCCTATTGTGGTTGCTTCTCGGCGTATTATCGATGAGCTAAGCTGTAGTCATTTGCATATCTGTGATGATTATAAGTTAAGCCTTTCTGATATTTTGGTTAACGTTGGGTTCTGGCTCTGAATAATAATGATATATGAGTATTTGAATATGATGGGGCTATAGTGGTGGTAATCTGCGACTCGAAAGCTACCTGGAGGAAAATGTGGGTCTTCCGCATGAGGAAAAACTCCAACGTGAGTTTCCTATTGAAAACCTCCGTACGATCGTAGTTCTCCCAGAATGCTGAAGACGGGATGCTCCTCTGTATGCACCTGCCCCAATCTGAAGCCAGGTGAAGCACTAAGGCCAAAGACCTCTGGAGATGGAGAAGCGGATTCATCATCTTCCCAAATCGAAAACATAGCTCTACAAAATCACTGGTATAATATCTAGACAGGGCCAATCGTCGGAAGTGTATTTCATGAGTATCGAACGATCTCACTGAGCAATGGTGGAACCTGAAGTAACGCAGACTTACGGAGGACGAAACGACGGCGAGCGGTGAGAGTATTAGCACCAGTGACTTACCGTGAGTAGAACTCATCAAGCTGAGACGCTGTCAAATAGTGTACTGTCCACGACTTGACGTCTTTTACCTAAGACTCCCTCCGATGAAGGACACTTGAAAAGTTACTTACTATGATTAGGAACATGAGCTGGCATAGCTCGATCTTAGAGAGGGAGCAGAAGCGGAGGAAGATATACAGGAACTCGTCCCATTTAACCGTGTCGAAGCAACCACCAAGTTCGACCTGATAACACAGCATCACATCTAGCGCTCTCCATTAAAGTGGGGACAGTTGAGCACACAAAAGCGACAGGTCCTCCTCATATTAGACCTACCAAATTCCGTAGCATGCCGGCTACGTATTCCTTACGATCTCGAACTAAGTTGATGAGAGAGTCCGTCGGGACTTCTTTCACTGTCAGCACTAAATTTCGGCAACCTGGCTAAAGTTCGCGTGGAGTGGTAGAGATGATGAACTGATGTATTACTGTCTAGTTTGAGCTGATAAAAGGCAGCGTAGATCTTATGGACTTCTCGAAGACCCATCTTCAAGTGACGTAGTTCTTGCTCGACCTCTTTACAAGGTCTCGGTGGAGCACCTGTGTAGGGCTTGGTAGCAACCACCACTATTCCGCAGTAGATTACTCCTCAGGAGAGTTCCCAGCACTTTCTTTGCTGATCTTATAGCCCAAGACTGTCTCGGCTCTTCTAATTGGTCCATTGAAAGTACTATGATAGATAGATCGAGTCCTGTTGCGTACCAGGGAATCATTCAGAAACCTATAATGTTTCCGAGGGGGAACTCGTTTTGAATTTCACACATGGCTAGGGGCACATTCTTCAATGAGTTTCCCATGTAAATGTCCTCCTCACATTGAGGAGGACCTCCTCACCTTTTCCCATTATTATCAAATCCTGGATAGCGCTATTTCTCGAATGGGTGCCAGTTGGGTACTACTGTCATCACTTCTCGAATATCATTAATCACAGCTCACGGCCATACCATAATGATGACGAAAGTGACCACCCTCCCCCCCTGGCTACTCGCAAGTTCCCCTTTTTCCCTCATCACATCATGTACCAGTATGTTCATACAAAAAGAGCGTATAAACCAGATTAACCTTGACAGAATTCGCATTGCCCTCAGCACCCCGCTTTTATGGTATGCACTACGACTCAACAATTCCCCTTTGACACACCGATGAATTTTTGAAACAAATTTAGGATGTCTCAGTTGCGTATCTTACAACCAGCAATGGAATGGTCTTCTCCTAGGAATATTACCTGAGCCCAGGTATGGGACGTTGAACATATAGTTGCATAGGGAGCAACCTACGGCATCGGCTTCGTCTGGACATGATTTCAGCATTCTCCTGGTAATGCGTTCGTATCCTCTGCAAAACTCCTTCACATCGATACCATCACCTCCTACTTTACGACGGAGCTCATCCTCCTGGTCTTGTCGCCATCGCAAAACGCAAGTCCAACTCGGAACCTGACAACAACGAGGGTGGCTGATGATAAAAGTCAGAAACCAGATATGCGCATGCGTTGTAAATCGCTCCTCACCTGTAGATGAATATGGACATCGAGTTGTGACCAAATCTCAGAATAATCTCCTCGAAGTTCCTCATCGACGAACTCACGGAACCTCAGATCCGCATCGAGGCTGTTGAGAGCAGCCGTGGACTCATCGGTAGGAGGCGGAGGGGCGGCAACACACCTGGTAGGAATACATCAAGCCCGGGAGGCAACCATCCTCTGCATCACCAGCCTTCCAGAAGGAATATATCACCAGGTCGGAGAGCAGGGAACGTCTCGTCTTCTACTGTGGTATCCAAAGCCTTGTCGAAACGAGGAAGGACAAGCTCGTGATTGCAAGAGCTGGGGTCATGGAGACGAGCCAATACCTGAGTGATAATTGGAGTCTCCAACTTAGCGGTTGGCTAAGGGGAGCACACCTTCAGCAGTCGTTGCGTCTGATGGGTCCCTGGAGGCCCTCGGATGCTCAAAGCCTCTATACCGGTATCATTCGCCTTCCTAGCTCGACCCTCTGCGGACAAGTAGAAATCGTCCAACGATATTCCAATACAGCGTCGTGAGGTGTTAGTAGTGATCAAGCTCTGAAGGACCTGTAGGCTGGTGCTCCTGGAAATCATGAATGCACACACGATCTACTTTGGTGGTGGTTGTCTTGCCACTCCCTTGTCCACCAGATATGCCGACAATCAATGGCCGGGTAGTAAGACGAGTCGCCCTGCCTAGTAAGTATTTCACCAGAGGCTGGTACACTTCATCCAGAGCTTTGGAAACAGCTAGGGTTGCTGCTGGAGGAAGAGCTGCAGTAATACGAGATCTCGGCATCATGCAGAGCTGACAGTTCAAGCGGTGGAGTTATTTTGTAAGT
>NW_003199820.1:0-1430 GCF_000006405.1 Perkinsus marinus ATCC 50983
CACATATTGAAGTCCCACCCGCATGCTCTGCAAGGTCTTAGCGCCACTGATTGTGTCGCTTCCGATGCCGACACAGCGCCTGACCTTCGCACTCCCGCCAACCCTCCAGCGCGAGCTTTTGGTCACAGACAAATCTCCGTCAGTACAGGGTTCAGGGGAGATGGTAATACTCCTATCACGCAACATTTTGCGCCTGTGCCGTCCAAGGATGCGATGTTGAAATATCGAGATGAGTTGGCTATCGCAGCCATCTATAACGATTGGGAGATTGGTGGTATTGTCAATGATGTGTTCGTAAAATGCCAAGAGACCCTCAGGCCGGCCATCACCGATGCGATGCGAAAGTACAATGTGGACGACAACTTCTGAGATGTTCTGAGATATGAACGATTTCTTTTCTTATGAAAAAAGAACTCTGAGATGGACATGCCCGACGTCAGATGAGCACAGTGGTTGAATTTTGGGCGAGCGAAGAAAAGGAAGATCTGCGCAACAAAATACTTCCATTTGGCATACACATACTAGCAGACTGTTAGCAGTCATTATTATTAATTTTTCTTTCGAGGATTCAACTTAGAATAATACGAACTTCGTTTGAGATAGAATATTACATTTCGCCATCGAAAACGGATGGAATTTTACGAAAAAGTATTATTTTTCCAGTATTTTTCCATTCCGAAAACGGAGCGGAAATTTTTCGGAAAATTTCCGTGCCCGGAAATTTCCAAATGCCCGTGCAAACACTATGCCCTCGGGAGGATTTGACCTTGCTGAGGATATCTTGGATTGGCATAGCCGCCCCGCCCGGTTAAGTTTATCTCACTGGGAGCGGAATTAGCCTTGGAAATGTGTACATAAATAATCGGATGTATTCGAGTTGTTTCCTACCGGCAAGTAACGCGCTCCCAATCATTTGTATATCGGGTTGGCAACCGCTCTAATACAAGTCACGATGACTGAGTGAAGCTCGGACGATCACTGGTTCACAGAAAACGCCCCTGGGTCGAGCGAGTGTTCTTAGAGATACACGTGAATCCATGTGCGCAAGCCATACGAGGGGCAGCGGCGCACAGGAATGTAGAATGTACAATAATGTTAAGAATAAAGCGTTCTAGTTAATAATATCACGATCACGACGCTACGAGACATCTGTTCACGTCACCTCTGAAGGAACTTATATCCAGACCAACGTTGGACCTGTGGATCCTAGTAAAGTTAAAGGGAAGGTGAAGTTCTCCGATAAGGTTGATTATTTCCCTGAAGAAATATTTCAAGGGTGGGAACATCCAACAAATGAAATATTGGTGAACTATCAGGTCTATATTATAAATCAGTTGGTGAGAGGCTCTCACTGAGAGCGGATAAGGTTCAAGGAGTGAATGCTGATTATGTCACCGTGGAGAAACTTGAGAGCCCTACATCCTTATGGT
>NW_003203462.1:0-1175 GCF_000006405.1 Perkinsus marinus ATCC 50983
TTGTTCGTCTGTTGTCGTTCTTTCGCTGTTGTTCGTCTGTTGTTGCCCGTTTGTTGTTGTTCGTTTGTTGTTGTTCGTCTGTCGTTGTTCGTCTGCTCTTGTTGTCGTTGTTGTTGTTGTTGTTGTTGTTCTTGTTGGTGATGGTGCCGTTGTCGTCGTCGTTGTTGGTTTTGTTGTTGTTCGTTTGTTGCTGTTCTTTCGCTGTTGTTCGTCTGTTGTTGTTCGTTTGTTGTTAATGCTGATGCTGATGCTAGTGCCGATGTTAATGCTGATGCTGTAGTTGTCAATGATGATGCTCTGTTGTCGTTGTTGTTACTATCTTCTTTAGTCACTAAAGTTTTGTGTGAAGGCTTTCCCCTCTCTTGCGATGCCCGATAGAACGTGACAGTCGGTGGAGCCCTTTGAGGATGTGAGATCGCGTATGATGAGATCAAAGGCACGCTGCTGTTGTGGATCCATGCTGAAGTCATGTAACTCTAAATCATGCGATATGGGTTTCTCGTGATGCACGGTGTTGAGTCTAACTAGATGGTAAGGGGCTGTATAAAATTAGGATTGGAATTCAAAGAGGATGAAACGGCTGGTGAATACGTGAATCCATCACGCCGTGCTGTTGTTTTTTCGCTGTTCTTCGTCTGTCGTTGTTCGTCTGTTGTCGTTCTTTCGCTGTTGTTCGTCTGTTGTTGCCCGTTTGTTGTTGTTCGTTTGTTGTTGTTCGTCTGTCGTTGTTCGTCTGCTCTTGTTGTCGTTGTTGTTGTTGTTGTTGTTGTTCTTGTTGGTGATGGTGCCGTTGTCGTCGTCGTTGTTGGTTTTGTTGTTGTTCGTTTGTTGCTGTTCTTTCGCTGTTGTTCGTCTGTTGTTGTTCGTTTGTTGTTGTTCGTTTGTTGTTGTTCGTCTGTTGTTGCTCGTTTGTCGTTATTTGTCTGTTGTTGTTCGTTTGTTGTTAATGCTGATGCTGATGCTAGTGCCGATGTTAATGCTGATGCTGTAGTTGTCAATGATGATGCTCTGTTGTCGTTGTTGTTACTATCTTCTTTAGTCACTAAAGTTTTGTGTGAAGGCTTTCCCCTCTCTTGCGATGCCCGATAGAACGTGACAGTCGGTGGAGCCCTTTGAGGATGTGAGATCGCGTATGATGAGATCAAAGGCACGCTGCTGTTGTGGATCCATGCTGA
>NW_003213539.1:0-1293 GCF_000006405.1 Perkinsus marinus ATCC 50983
TGAGGCTCCACAGAGCGTTGGTTGTGGCGAAAGAGTCAGAGCTGACTCGAGAGCTGCGGCAGATGCGGCAGGCACATCGCAGGGAGACGAGGTTCAATCCGCAGTCTACTGTCAGTATTCTGGACGATACTCATCTTCCCACGTTGGTCGCTACTGAGGGGGCTAGGAAGGCGAGTGAGGAACTGCGAAAGTAAGAGGCGGTCAGATGAACTCCGCGGTCACTTGGTACGCTCTTTTTCAGAGAATTACACATCACGTACGATCCTATAGTAGAGTCGCCACCTATGACGAGAAGATCTGTTGGAACGGCTGAAATACCGCGATTGAATACTGAGCTGGTTGCTGACTCTATCACTAGATCGACCTTTGCCAGTTTGACGAATACTAGTCTTGACCTCCAGTTCTCCGCGGGAAGCTCTGAGCTAGCAGTTGAGAAAACTCCGCGGCTCGTGAAGTGTACTCCTCGCCGACGTTGTTTTCGAAAACCACAAACGGCGCGCCCAGTGCATACCACCACGATGGTGTTGCAATGTGGCGACATCAGCTCCTCTATAGAACCCGAGTCCTCGCTGTTGGCCTATGCCAGTACTATGAGTCAGGGGTGGGACACTACGTCCTTCCTCGCAGATGCTCCCCTACCAGTACGAGCTCCCACATCACCATGTTCGAGAAGAATGTCCCCGCGGAGGTTCAAGCAGAGGGAAGGCACTCTGGTGCAGACAGTGGCCACTGAAGATGCACCGGCTCATGTGAGTCGGCTTGAACCTCAGACGCTCTGTAAGGCTGTGCTTGAACGAGTATATCGCCGATCATGGAAGGTGAGAGAACATCTTTGAGGTTGCCACGTTCCCATTCGCCCTGCAGATTCCATTGTGAGGGCGTATGTGATTGTGTACTGCTTGTCATGCGTTTCAGAAGTCCCTGCATCGACAGCGCCAAGACGAGGTAGCTGACAGCCGTCGTCCGGGAGATCGAAAGTCGGACCGTGTCGAGGACGAAGCAGCTGCGAGGGCAATTCAAAAGCATTTCAGATCGTTGAAAATGTCAAAACCTGTTGGAGTCACTGAAGATAAGAGAGTCAAATCGAGGATTCAGGAGCATTCCGGTTCATTGGAGATGTCGGGAGCTCGTGAAGTCATTGACAAGGATCGAGCTGCAGCGACGATTCAGAGACATTACAGAGCGTACAAGATGTGGGAAGTTCCGGAACTCACCGAAGAAGAAATGGCCATTGTGACGATTCAAAAGTTACAAGTCATTGAGGATGTCGAGAACTCGTGAAATCATCGAAGA
>NW_003215092.1:0-1361 GCF_000006405.1 Perkinsus marinus ATCC 50983
CATGAAGCTATCAACACGAGTGGTACTGGTGCTGGTGGCACTAGGAACATCTCTGGCACGACCAAGTACCACGTTGAGCTTGAGCAAGAGCTGGCAATGAACCATGAGAAGGAATCCGCGTTGGTGTTCTCCAGCGGTTATGTAGCCAATGAGGCCGCCCTTTCTGCTGTGGGCAAAATCATGCCTGACTGCGTTATGATTTCCGACTCGGGGAATCACTCCTCGATGATCGAAGGTATCCGCCATTCAGGTTGTGAGAAGACTATATTCAAGAACAACAACCTCGAACAGTTGGAAGCCATTTTGAAGTCGTATCCCCTCGAGAGGCCGAAGATGATCATTTTTGAGTCTGTCTATTCGATGGCTGGCTCCATTGCTCCTCTGGAAAAGATCTGTGACCTTGCTGAAAAATACAATGCTCTCACTTTCTGTGATGAGGTGCATGCTGTTGGTATGTACGGCGAGCATGGCGCCGGAGTTGCTGAGCGTGATGGTGTTGCTGATCGCATCGATGTTATCTCTGGGACTCTTGGGAAGGCTTATGGCGTCTTCGGTGGTTATGTCGCTGCCTCCAGAAACTTCATCGACTGTGTTCGTTCCTACGCCGCTGGTTTCATCTTCACTACTGCCATTCCCCCCGTAGTCGCTGCTGGCGCTCTGGCATCAGTTCGTTACTTACGCCACTCGGGTGTCGAGAGAGAGATGCAGCAGTTACGTGCCAAACAGTTGAAGACTAAGCTACGCTCCAAGGGTCTTCCCGTGATGAACAGCACTAGTCACATTGTACCGGTGTTGGTCAGGGACCCAGTCAAGGTCAAGCGGGTCACTGACAAGCTTCTGGAAGAGTACAACATATATCTACAGCCGATCAACTACCCCACTGTGCCCAGGGGCACCGAACGTGTGAGGATCACACCTTTGCCGTTGCACTCTGAAGAAGATCTCGACATGCTGGTTTCGGCCTTGGACAACATCTGGGATGACCTTGAGCTGCCTAGGAACATTCCGGTCGATGACGTTACTGAGTGAAGCTCGCGGAGTTTCCTCTTCATGTTGGCCAATAATCTTCTCTCTTCTCCGTCAGAGTTTTCTGCTTCGAAGCGTCCTCTGACGGCGGGCATAATCGCTTCTCAGTTTTCTGAGTGCGAGCCCGATCATTACTGTCTCATTAAGAGACTACCTATTACAGTGCTTACTCTAGGTTATTGCTGATTCTGCGTTTTTTTAGTAATCCAGTGTCTTCGTATTGGCTGGTTAGCTGAGTAGAGTTCGAGCATGGTAAGTTGCCATGCTTGAACTCGTTACCATTAGTAACGATATTATCGCTAACAGTCACGCCCTTGAGATACAGTGTGATCTTT
>NW_003203071.1:0-1315 GCF_000006405.1 Perkinsus marinus ATCC 50983
TGTGAATTCGACGAGCCGCCGTGTACGAGCATGCCACAAAACATTGTACCACTCGACACTACGCAAGCTCCATGTGGAGTAATCGTCTGAGCTACACTCCTGTACCAAAAACTTCTGGCGCAAAAAAAGTTGAGTGTTGAATGTTCCGTTACTTCACCAGGACTTCGGAGAATTTTGCGAAATGATGAGTTGCCTCTTTGTCGCTCAAGCATGATTGCGGGCGGCTGTCTCGCTCATTGCAGGTCATAGTCTGATGAAAATGGGGACATCGATCAAATTGTGCGCGTCAAGGCTCCACCAAAGAGTCTCTGACAAAGACCCTTTTTGCTGTGACATATGGGTTTCAGTTGAGCTACTTAGCTGGGAGATATTAGCTACACTCAGAGATACTCAACTAATTCAGTAGCCTACTATAATGCAGTAGTTGCATCGTCTATCTATTCGATATCGTGTGCGGCGGTTAAAGCAATAGTGTGTCTCGGTGAACATTTTGGTTCATTTTAGCGTCTCATGGTTTGACTCACTGCTTTCATTCAATGCGAAGCTATTCCGTCATCTCGACTCTCTGATTTCAACGCAAAGCTGGGCCTACATTCTAATTACCCTAAGTAAGCGGAAATGTTTGAATGAATTTACAATGTAGACTATCCTTCCGGTGAGTAGGATTTCACTCGCTTGGTCTTCGTCGCTTCTTCTGCAGAGTGGTTCTAGTAGTCTTGCTCACTCCGAATCGCTCATCGTCTGGCAATCTTTGGCTCCCAATTCTGCCTTTGTTACGGCGTTGTCCTGGGCGAGCTAGATAGGTCCTGATATATTTCCAGTGTTCTTTGGCTTCTTCAGACGTGTCACCTCCCATAATGTATGACACACATACTGCATGGCCACAGATGTTATTTCGAGACCACGGACTGCAACTGCACCAGATGCCCAGTGGGGGAGCGATCTCACAGCTAGGCACGTCACGGTATGTGACCACAGAATATCTCTTCTTCAGGGCTCTAGCCTCGTCGAGACTGCTGTAGTCACCCTCCACGAGCTTCTTCGGTTCCACGTTGTTAGCGGAGAAAATGACATCTCGCAGAGAAGTTGCTCCGCCCACCGGTTTGGATCGCTCGCTGGTAAGGAAGATCCACTGCGTGTCGTTTGTGTCCATATCTCTGGAATGTGCGGATGTCCAAGATCTCGGAATGACAGAATACAGATCGTTGTTGAAAAACTCAGCTGCTAGCCTTTTCTCCTTCAGATAAACTTTCCCTTTGATGGCTTCGTCTCGACTATATTGAGAGATCTGCATCCAGCTTGCTGGAGACTTCTT
>NW_003214755.1:0-1410 GCF_000006405.1 Perkinsus marinus ATCC 50983
CATTTCCATGTCGAGTTCATCATCCACTGGACCGCCCACGTTCGTCGTGCGTCATGAGGTGCCACTTGAAACAACTTGAAGCAAGGTGAACTTGAACTTGAACTAAGTTCAAGTATTGAAGTTCAACTTGGGGTTACAGTAACCTAGTTACTTGGCAAGTAATACTTGCTTCTGTACTACAGCACCTGTACTACAGCGGTAGGAGGCCAAGCTCAGCCCGAGTTTTCACCAGGTAATGTGGTCGGGGTCAAAGACAGAGCTTCTCCTACGCGACGAAAGTGCCATTAAGAGATAGGCAATATAACAGGAAAGCCTTCAAAGACATGGATAAACCAGATTTCTTCGAGAAACTGAACAGAATTCGACCACCCAAAAACGAGGTCTTTCGAGAGCGAAAACCTGTCTCTCACAAAGCTGCTTTGACGGATCGTCAGTCGTGATTGTGATTGACGCACCTACATCCCTTTCGAGTCATCATTGGCTTTCGAACTGAACGCGACACGCAATCGACAATGTAACGCATGGACCCACGAAAGGACTCTCCAACTCGTGATCTTGCTTCTCTTGTACTTCCTCTATCCCGACTGCGCGCTAGCGCAGAAGCCCGGAAGCACCTTGGCGGAAATTTCCTGGAAATTCCGGAAATTTCCACCTTGAAATTTCCAAACACAGAACATCGTGCTGAATTTCCACTCACATCACACCCTGCGAGATGCCCAAGTCTGTGAGAGTCATATGGGTTTGCCCAGATGGTGCACACAAGACAAGGGTGAAACAGGGCAGCTAATCGGCTATGGCTGAAAGTGCAACAGTCACTGTACTACACAACCAGTTTGACTGGTTGACAGTGTTAAGGTTAGCATTTTCAGGCACACTCTAACGAAATGATCAGGGAAAGAAAGAAGGGAGAGAAAAAAAAACAAAACAAACAATATGTTGCTGTTTCTACAACATCTGCTTTGGTCTAGCCTTATTGAGGCACTCTTTAGCTAAGCTCGCAAGTTGCGAGTCGCAACACAATATTTGTCCCTCACCGGTCTGGGTGGGAGTTCGCTACGAAGTTCAGGAAGACAGTCACTTTGTGACCAGCATTCGCAGTGAAGTTAAACGTCGCCAATGATCGGTTTTACCTTCGTTAACGAGTTACCTCGAATAAAACCCTGCTAGGCTCCTGACCACTTTATTGACTACCAACACGATTCAACGGATGGCATAGAATATAGTCATTACGTCTGAGTGATGTGGAATGTTACACCGGTGCCGAGATGCCCAAGTCTGTGAGAGTCATATGGGTTTGCCCAGATGGTGCACACAAGACAAGGGTGAAACAGGGCAGCTAATCGGCTATGGCTGAAAGTGCAACAGTCACTGTACTACACAACCAGTTTGACTGGTTGACAGTGTTAAGGT
>NW_003206403.1:0-2033 GCF_000006405.1 Perkinsus marinus ATCC 50983
TCGCTGCCACCATCTAGACCGACAAGAGGTCGAAAGCGAAGGGTACTTTCTGATGGAAGAAACGTATATTCATATATTCCCTCTTCAGGCGGCCGCCGCTGTGCTGCCGTCCACATCGGAAGCATCGGATGATGATGCCGTACCGAAGCGGCGATCAACTCGTAGAACAAGAAGCCGCATGGTGAAGGTAGGGGAGGACAGTTGTCGATAGGTAGACGATGTGTTGGTGGTCTTAGGCGGAAACGACGACGACGAGACGCGGTGGTGGGGTATCGTCATCATCATCATCCTCTGAGAAGGACTCATTGGAGCATGGTAGCAAGCGTGGTCGACAGGGGTCTCGAAAGAGAGGGGCCAGCTCCGCACTACTAGCTACTGCAGCTAGCATGCCCTCAGCAGCACAGAGGTTGGCGGAGAAGTCGACCATGGGAGGACGGGAGAGGGTTGCCTTGGAGATGCTTGCGGCCCTACTACCACCTACTCTGGCACATGAGCTGTAGGGGGACCATAACGCCTGTTTTCGGGGCACCATCATCATCAGATACAAGACGATATCCATATGGTTGGCAGGAGGTTTCGAGGTCTCTACTGTATCCACCTTTTTGGGGTAGGAGTGGGTATCTCTCTGCTGCTACCATAATAAGCCCTTCAGGCGTATCCTCAGCCACCTCAAAAGCTGTACTACGGTACCCTCGATCGTTGAAGAGGAGGGAGGGGACAGCCCGTCCGGTGCTGAAGCACAACAGAAGTATGATGCGATTTTCGATATCTATACGGAGCAAGAACGTAATGATGAGTCATTAGCGGAGCGAAGCGTTTCATGTTTACGTATTTTCTTATCGTCCAGGAACAGTACTGTTGAATCGACTGCGGGAGCTGGACCATGCTGTTGTTGAAGTCTGCAATAGGCATCTCGTAGACCTTATCAATGGGGCTCTCCTGAAACGAGAGGCAGCCAAGCAACGGGAGGTACGTCGCTTCTCATCCCATCCTTCCTCGACTTAGTGCTCGACTGTAGGTCATGAAGGAGGCCCCTAAGGCGGAGGGCTGTCGGAGCTATCTGAATCATCTGTAGCACCTTGGGTGGACATGGTCAGCTGTCACTTTGCTGTTGGTCTTAGGTCCTTCCCTGGAGAGAGTGCGGAGGCGGCGGTGTGTCGAGAACGGCTGCTTAGGACTCCCCCAGGCATCATCAACAACACGTGGATGGGGGTGTCACTTGGTGAGGTCATACCACACCTCCGTCACATCACGAGTTAATCAGGCACTGAGGAAGCTCAGGACTTCAAGTACTTTCGTCGGAACCACAGCGAAGAGGCTCTCTTCAACAATGAGGACCACAAGTACGCCACCACCTTCACCGTCAAATGCGTCTCCCTAACGGTACGGGGTGCTCCCACTAATGCTTGTCTGCAGCCATCATTAGGTCCGTCGGCTGGAGGAGCTCCAGAAGAAGCTTGAGGAGATGGCTGAGGGGGAGAGGGAGGCCTACGAGCTGAAGATGCCACATGACATCACCAGTCAGCATCTCGAGCAGATCATTAACAGGTGGGGTGGTAGCTCTACGGAGTGCCGGGTTAAGGTGATGTTAGTTATACTTCTACGGCGATTGGGCAAAAGATGGCGGACGAACTCCTCCTACATCCTATGAAGACTCTCCCTTTACTGGTAGTCATGCTGATCCAGTCGATGACGGAAATACCATCATCTCAGGTAACACGTCTGAAGGAGACTGAGGCCTCGTTGACATCACCAACGAGTGGCCTCGTGGCCGCCGCCTCTAAGGCGTGGTTGAAGGTGGACAAGAGGAGCTACCTCCCGGGCCTCGATCACAGGAGCTATTATTTCCGAGGACACTGTAGGGATTATGATATGATCATCATCGTGGTCAACATTGTAGTGATGCAGGCTCGAAGAACTCCACCAGCCGAGCCTTCCTTACAGATCTACGACAGAGTGATAGCCCTCTTGGTATCGTAGAGGAGGAGAGGGAGTGGGCATCCTGGGGGTAGTGGACATCAGCTTGCGCTGTA
>NW_003206403.1:2133-3763 GCF_000006405.1 Perkinsus marinus ATCC 50983
GAGCCTGGATGTGAGCAGCTCCAGCGAATAAGGATGTCGAATAAGCACGCAGAAACCATCCCGCCGAGAACCATACGCGTCTCCCGATCAGCCTGCAGGCCACACGGATCGAGAATCGACCGGAATAGAGGACGAGATCGATGACCCTCTGAATCATCTGGACTTTGCCTGGGGGTAGCGATACAAACGGCGGTACTGACGAAACAAGGGCCTCGATACCATTGCGTAGGTTCCTTCTTTTTCTGATGTAGAGCATCAAATTAAGCGCGAGATTAGATATACTTCCCCAGTGAAAGTTGCTATTCTGGGGGGGGGGGTGATTCCAACACGTGTATGGTAACAACGTGGACAAAATTCTTTACCACTTTTCGACTTCTGATCAACTACGAACAGTTAGGCCGGGCCTAAAGAGCATGAGAGCATACCTCCCTGAGCCGCAATATGATACTCGTTGAGGGGACTGTGCACGAGCCGAAAAACCGAATATTCTCAGAATATGTGGAGGGGTGTATTCACGTGCGCCGAAAGATCACGAGAGGCCCAAAATGTTTACAGCGTAAAAATGTCGAGGAAAATGACCTCCGCTTCTCGATCACCCCGTATGAGGACAATTGATCGACGGCCTCCCATACTATCGACCCAAGACGACACAGAGGTTGCTAGAAACCATCCCTCAGTATCCATCATCATCAGAGACGTCACTCGGATGCTCGCTGACAGCATCACTGTCTTCCTCCTTCTCCGGTACCGTAGCCGTGATGGCTGTAGCAGCCTCCTTCTCTATATTTGACGTGGCCTCACCACCGGTGGAAGCCGACTCGCTGGGCTCGAGCATCGCTACAGTCTTTCGTAACCACTCAGCTCGGGTGCCGGCTGAAGGCTCCTCCTGCTCGGAGGGAGTATCTTCTTTCCTCATCCTCTTCTGTGGCTTCATCGACTCGTAAAACTCGGCGCTTCGGCTGAGATAGCAGCCATAGCTCATCGACAGGAGCGCCGTTGATACTGTACTTCTCGGTATCTCGAATTCCAAATGTCCCCGCCCGGCGCAAGGCTGAGTCAAAGTTGTCAGCATTATCATCAACCCCCGGTCTCCGCCTGAATATGTGCCAAGTGAGCTCCAGAGGCTTGTCGTTGAAGGGTACGCCTAGAGGCAGCGGATGGAGAGATAGTAGTAGGACGGCGGTAGCGTACCCTGTAAGTGGGAGAGAGCACCCAAAGCGTTAACGTGGTCCAAGAAGGTGACCCTGGCCCAGAGGCCCCGAGGGGACACGAAGACCTCTCTAACAGAGAACAACAAGTCACGTGTACACTATGAGCGAGAGGTACCGACCTGTCGGGGTCAAGTTTCCCGAACCTCGAGAAGAGTTGACGGAGAGACTCTCGGGCTTCAGGGCGCACGCCAGCTATATGGATGCTGGTAGCCTGTAGGATCATCTCCCCTGAGGCCACAGACTGAGGCCAACAGCCTATCGAAGCTTGCCACCACTTACCCATCTCAGTGTCTTCCAAGTCCCCTGGCTGATACACTGGTCGGATGACGAGGCTATTTGAAGGGCCCAAAGGCTCAGGAAATATACACCTGTCGAAGAGGTCGTCATCATCGGAGGTGCTAGGTCGGTTCGACCTACCC
>NW_003206437.1:0-1020 GCF_000006405.1 Perkinsus marinus ATCC 50983
ATGCCATAATTCGTCAAGATTAATTCCCTGGACTTCGAATTTCATAGATTTTCCACACTGCCAATCGTTCACTCTAAGTGCCACTTCCTGTTGGGCTAATTACCAATGTTCCTTGTACTATATCCTTGCTCGGAACATCAGGTTTAGTACCCAGAACCGTGAATAATGCATCGAAGCATCGGGTCCAAGCGTGGTACATACCGTCAGAATGAATCACCTAGACTTCTAATTTGAGACGCTGCCAGTCGCTGAAGATGAGTGCAGCTTTGAGTAAATCCAATTACCAATATTCCTCATAGTATATGCTTGTTCGGAACACTCAATTTATTTCACAGAATGGTGAGTAACGTATTGAGGCATCGGTTCAAAGTATGCCATAATTCGTCAAGATTAATTCCCTGGACTTCGAATTTCATAGATTTTCCACACTGCCAATCGTTCACTCTAAGTGCCACTTTCTGTTAGGCTAATTACCAATGTTCCTTGTACTATATCCTTGCTCGGAACACCTGGTTTAGTACCCAGAACCGTGAATAATGCATCGAAGCATCAGGTCCAAGCGTGGTACATACCGTCAGAATGAATCACCTAGACTTCTAATTTGAGACGCTGCCAGTCGCTGAAGATGAGTGCAGCTTTGAGTAAATCCAATTACCAATATTCTTCATAGTATATGCTTGTCCGGAACACTCAATTTATTTCACAAAATGGTGAGTAACGTATTGAGGCATCGGTTCAAAGTATGCCATAATTCATCAAGATTAATTCCCTGGACTTCGAATTTCATAGATTTTCCGCACTGCCAATCGTTCACTGTAAGTGCCACTTTCTGCTGGGCGTGAGAATCGCCTCAAGTGTAAGTGTACTTTCTCACGCCTCTTTCTCACTTCTTTCTCAAGTATCGCCGCATTTGGCCTGTGCATTATGAACGGCATGTTCAACTGATCTTCCTAATGTTGACTCCCAGATAACTACCTACTCTATCAATCTTTCGTTGTGTGAGGAAGCACTCTCACAAAA
>NW_003200635.1:0-1780 GCF_000006405.1 Perkinsus marinus ATCC 50983
TGTGGTTGGTCTACTCGGGTTCGTCTATCGTGACTTAGAATCTATTATGTCGGAGCCTCTACTCAAGAGGCATCATATGTCTACAGCCACCATACGAGTTAGGCCTCTAGGGGATACTTTATTCTACTCCTGTCTACGCATGTCGGCTATGATCAAGAACAGTCTACTACCCTGTATATTCTATAAGATCGACGATAATCACTCTATATGTGATCTATTGGCATTGGACCCTAGTTCTAGAGATTATATGGCCCTAGGAAATCGCATTGGAGCAGCGATTCATGGCGTCATCACTTCCAATGCTTGGGCTCTAGACTTGGTTCGTATAAACGAGTCTAATCCCGACATTATACATATTCTAGAAGTATCTACGGAGAAGTATTATGATGCCTAAGTATCTATGGGGTTAAGTATCTATGATAAGTAAGTATCTATGACGATTAAGTATCTATGATGATTAAGTATCTATGATGATTAAGTATCTATTTTATTTGATTTAGCATATTAGATTATGCTTCTAGATATTGCTATTCGAACAACCTTCTAGTCTATCTTGTTAGTTAACTAAGATATTCTAATGTGTTAAATGAATCTACTAGAAGTATCTAGTATTCATTTGCGGGGTATGTGCTGTCCCATCGTGGCAGCGCGACAAAGATCTCGCTCGCCTCGTATTCTATTGTTGAACTATAATATTATTATTCTCGCTCGGATGCATCTATCTAACGGTTTTGGATACTAGAAACGGTTAGATCCGTCTCTGGTTCTCTCTAAGCTACTTAAAGCTAGGAAGCTAGTATTCTAGTGGTAATTGTTAGACTGGACTGAGTCCAGTGATTGATTGTGTGATCTGCTACCTCATCCTAACTCTAGTTCTACTTGAGTTAACCAGTCCTCACTAGTATCGCATCGTAATCTCTATTGCCTCACCTGATCGTGTTACAAGCTACACGGGATGTTACTTAGATCTGGAATGAAATTGTCGAACCGTGATCGCTGTGCATTTCCTCATGATTCAACAGGTTTAACTCCCTCTACACCTCCGTCTAACGACGCGACTGAACCACCAAGAAGTACATCTACTTCAAGACCACTACTGATTTCTTCTAGTTCTACTCTAAGTCGTCCCGTACATTGCGATCCTAGGGCGTGCGCTTTTGTCATTGCAACAGCGTGCAACCGTTCATACAGGATTGGGAAGAGCTCAATGATGGCTTTCAAATGATGCTTTTGTTGTTCATCAAGTGTCACGTGCCGCAAAATTACGAGGGGTGGACACTTTCTCGGCACCATCCTGTATCGCTAGGTTCCAGGGCCGAGTTTCATTTATAAATTATGAAACATAATGGGCTTCTCAGAGAGTGGTCGATTTGAAATATCCAAATTGAAAGAATCAGTAGGATGTTACGTAGATCCAGTTACTGAACAGAACAAGACAAACTGTAAGAAGCTGAGGACTTGTATCAAAATATATCAAAAAAACCCGTAAGCTATATGCGGCATGGAAGGTATGCTCAACTATAGAGCATAATCAAACTTCAACATATGATCTGATCTTAGACTCGGCAGGACAATACTCATAGATAACGGGAACTGTGGTGTGGTTAGATTAGAACGATGTCTTGAAGATAATAAGTCAAACTTCAGAACTGGTTCCGCTCTTAAACGACCATATCTCTGCACTCGTGACACTTACATCCACAGCAAACCTGGAATGTGCATTTACAGCTAGAAGGACATTTGTCACAGAAGTCCCCGCAGAAATGCACGTTCGACAGAC
>NW_003205886.1:0-1093 GCF_000006405.1 Perkinsus marinus ATCC 50983
CCGCTGCTGAGGCTGCTTTGCTCGGTGTAGCTTGTCAGAGTTCACAAACAGATGAGGATCTCTCGGATGAACCATCACTGCGGAAATACAAAAGTAGGATTTTCTATTTCTGTCAAGTCTATGGCGAATTTCTCTGTCTGCCGCGTTTGGCCTTGGTCAGTTTTCTACAGTGGGAAAGTCTCAAATGCTAATGACAATAATAACAGTAACTTAGTCGATTACAGCCTACTGAGCGGTGATTTACTGTTCACACCTCCAGCGCCTCTCTACCAGCCTTACGTTACGACTTGATAGTGTTCTTCCTAGGTCGCAAGCAGCGTAGGTCTGCGGCTAAGTCGGATGCCACTCTGAAGGACCGGGTGAGCACCGCGATCCTCTCACGCCTTCACTGTTATTATAGCAGATAAACCAGTTGCCCATCGCATGCAGTAGCACAGGGACTCTGCAGCACCAGCAGAAGTAGTGCTCACTGTAAAGAGTTTGTTGCCCTTTGAACTCGCTCAGACCAAAGCTTATCGTTGCCGAGAGCGACTCGGCTGTTGAGAGCCGGGGGTATCGACACGGCTTAGTAAAGCAATTCCACAGTAGGAATCCCCATGGTGGATTTTACACCAGTTGAAGTTGTCCATGTATGTTGATGTATGTTCGAGCAGCTGTTGTTGTTGTGTGATGTAGTCTTTAATAAAGAGTTGTTGGAGGTATTCCTGTTATGCTGGGATGGCTGGTCCCGTCGATGTCCTCAACGTTGGCGACCTTCTCGACCACGGCTGGGGTAGCGGGGGTGTCGGCCACAGGTAGTGACGGAGGAGGAGGAGGAGGAGGAGGAGGGGCCTGTCGAACGTCGTTAATTGAAGTTAGCATTCCATTGAGATTAAAATCAGTCGGGAAAAAGTTGACAAAATGTCTTTTTCTTCCAAATGCGTGAGTAAATTTTAGAAAATTCGGATAGTTCATTAAAACGAATTGGTAAAAAGTTGAAAAAGGGTAGTTTTTTTCCCGAAAAAAGTGGGAAAATCATCAGAAACTCGGGTAATTCCTTAGAAGCAGTTGGTAAGAAGAAGTTTTTACCAAAAAAAGGGTAAATTATTGAAAT
>NW_003205886.1:1193-3552 GCF_000006405.1 Perkinsus marinus ATCC 50983
GGTTACCTCAACTGAACTCACAAAATTATGGAACACGATTTTGGGTGGAAACATGTGCAATGGTAATTTCCTCATGTATTTGCTAAAATTTTTTCCATAATTTTTTTATATTTTCACCAACACGTGTGCATATATTCTCATCCACTGCCAAGACGAGTCGTGTTATGAAATCTCAGCACTTATACTATTGGCGCCGTTGGCCTTGTGTGATGATTTCGACACAGCACTGGGCCCCTATTGATAGTAGTGTTGTTGTCTTCATGGACGGGGCCACTTCGGGAGCCCCCAAGCGACCTGTTCAGCATCTGCGGTTGCAGTTGTCTGTTTTGGTGAAAGGCGATTGTGCGGAAGCCCTCGGTCGGGACTTGATCACGCGAGGAGGCATGAGGGAAGTCAAGTCGCCGTGTAGGAGTGTTGCTGAGCTCTTCACGTGAGTATACTGTATGTCTATGTTACATGTGTTGATGATAATGTGAGAAATTCTCTTCGGAAATTCCACTGGTTTCTGTTCACTTCTATTTGAATTCGCGAGTATACTTCTATAACGAGAGAGGAAATTTCAGCGCTCAGCTGGGGAAAGCGAACACATACTTTTCCAACACTGACCTGGTGAATCTCTCAGGTATAGGCCTTTGCACGGCATCGGCAATATGAACGTGGCCGTCCACGAGACTGAGGCACAAGTCCTATACGATGTTCCCAATGAGGGCGTTAGGTCCAGTTGCGAAGAGACCATTTTACGGTTCAGCGGCGCCAAAATACCCCTCCGTAGGTTCGAACCCGGGACCTCTGTCGTCAGGTGCTGATTCAGGTACGGTACTTGCCCAGCATGTTTCAACGCTGGAATCTACTCCTCTGAAGTGAGAGCTCTCTCGTGACCGCGCGCCACGAAATTGCTTGTCTTCAGGTATCTGGTGAACGGTCGAACGGTGACCGAGTGTCCAGGGTCGCCGGTGGACATACGATCCTTCCTCCTACAGAGTGGCTTCGAGCTCGTTGGTGACACAGGCCTGCAGTCACCCCTCTGGCAAGGTGAGCTGCTCTGTGCTGTGTTCCTTGACTGTTGAAGCTGTCAGGCATCAGCCCGCAGGGAGTTGTTGTACGCATATGTCGACTCTTCAATGGTCGTCTAGATGGACAGGTGTTGGCTGAGAAGGGCGAGGCGGCGTGGGAGATCATGAGGCCTGCTACAGATCAGAACACTACCCCGACCACCCTCGAGGAGGTAACCTGACAGCCGCAATGGTGGTGGCCATGCCCTCACCCTCAGGCCTCACGCTTCGTATTGTCCACTATGACGCCTGAGGTTGGCTGGTCGTTGGTGCCACAACGCTGTTTGGTCACCATCCAGGCATCAATACCAGCTGTTAAGGGTGATGCTAGTGCTGTTGGCGACGGAGGTGGACAGAGCAAATCTGTGAGTGTATATAAAGTGTTTATGAGAAGTAGCGTACTCCACCCCTATCAGGTTAGTAAAGGATCATCGTCCATGCCAAGTCGGTCGAAGATGGGTGACGGTGTGCAGTTGTTGGCAGTGGCTCGGCATATAGAGCGGCTGGCCGACATTGTGGCTTCGGAAGACTATGCAACTTCTGAGATTCGGGATACTAGTCTCGAGTACTTGTGACGTTTCTACTTTTCTTGTTGGTTTGAGTTCGCTAGTGGTAAGGGAAGTTGCTATGATAATAGAAGTGCCGGGAAGACTCAGCCTTGGCTCGGGGCCAACCTCTCATCCGACCTACTAAGCAGTTTTGGAATACGAGTCGGTAATGAAAACTTGCGACTAGAGAAGCTGTCAACGCTAGCCTCAGGCGAAACTCGATGTCCTCGGGAAGAGAGTATCGCTGAGTTTCATGCAGCCTAGCCTAGCTATACGCTGGACCAACGATGAGGTTAATGACTTCTATTGGCATCGTATTTGAAATGAAGTTCATTGGAGCGATCATAGTGGCAGCCTCAATGGCTGAGGCTGGGTCGAGCAACACCTTGTTGTTCCCTGAGGAGGACCCTCTGTACTACTGCCACTCTGATATGACTTGGGGGGACATACCCAGTCGGGAAGACAAGTCCGATGCTAAGCCGGTAGGTGTACATTATTGGATCCACCGGGGATCGAACTCGGGACCTCTTGTAGGAACGTGTTGTTGTTTTTGGTCGTCATGGTGCAAGAGTCCTGACCAGAGACCTCACTTGCTGGGAAGGAGACGATACTGAGTGAGTCGCCTTATCAGCTGTGAGTCTGTTTACATATGTCCAGGTACATGTGCCCAGTCGCCACCTACTATGGCTTCATTAACAGCCCCTCTGAGGGACAGTGTTGGTTGGACTAGACTGGCCGGCAAGAGGATGATGTTGAAGG
>NW_003205886.1:3652-10493 GCF_000006405.1 Perkinsus marinus ATCC 50983
GCCTCCCTAGGGAAGCGATACACCATGAGTGTCCGTGTGGCAAGCTGTGGATCGTTGTAGTCTGTTGGGGGATAGGAGGAACCGCTGGCACCCGAAGTAGCCCTGGTCCTGCCCCTAGGGGATTGGAAGCTACTACTGCTGGTCGCAGCTACTGTGGAACGCCTCGTCGGCATCAACATACCACCGCCACCTTCACCCATCCTAGAGGCAGGAGCACTTGGACGACGATTTGACCTCAACCGCATCCTGTCATCATCGCCTTCCGATAAGGTCTCCGAGTCGGCGCTATCGGGGCGTATAGGAGAGGTAGTCATTGCCACAGTGGCCCTTCTCGGGGGCACCACAAAGGACGGTGGGACTCCGCTCGCTTCCCTTTCCCCTACGGGATCTTCCTGATGTTGGTACACCCCCTCGACTGAGCCTCCAACTGATGACATTAAACAGATTAGAAAGAGTTAAGAAAGCCGGAAAAAGCATCATCGACTATCACCAAACCACCCAAGACCATCCATCACCAAGGAAACCAGCGGCGCACGAGAATCTTTGTGCATGCGTGCAAATGTTTGAAACGCATGGCTGATCGCAGACAGCGCACCTCGTGTGAAGGAGATGGCATACACCACTCAAGGGTATGAATATCATCATACCTTGGCAGTTAACATAACTAACCACACATACATTCCGTAACGACATCCCGTGACGCAGCCGACACGCATGCGTTACATAGCATTTGCACGCATGCACAAAACTGAAGTTGACGACAGTACCCATCCAGCACAGCTCTTAGCACCAGTCGGGAGCTTTTGGTGTTTGGGGGGACGATGAGGAGTTTATGAAACAGAGGGGGTGCAGCTGATGACGACCAAGGGCCTCACACAAACGGCCCAACACGCCTTGCACGCATGCACACACCTGATCCTCTCACCACCAACCCTTCCCCGTGGCGCAATAGGAAGGCCAGCGTCCCGAGGTGCCCTCAGTAGAAAGAGCTATGATCGAGTAGAAAATAATTGCTCCTTGTGAACAGCAGCACACTAGCTCTTAGAGGAACCCGGGAACTCCATAATAGCACCAGCGAGGACTCCATACATGCCCCCCAAGTAGCCTCTAGTAGCAGCAAGAGACTCCTCCAAGCAGTTGGCTCAGATCACCTATACACCCTCAGTAGAGTGTCGTCAAGTACGAGACAATGCCACAAGTTCTTGCCCATGAGACTGGCGCATGCTCAACCTCGCACACCCCCATCTACTTCCATACCGCTCGGGACAAGGGGACCAAGCAAAGGCTTGGAACTCTTCGTAACCAACACTTCCACAAGATGAGCGACCACCCTGTAGAACTATCCCCTACCCTTCTGATCTATTCTTAGAGGAAGACCCCCCCATGTTAGCCTCACACAAGGCGGTTCTCAACACAGAACGCATGCTCATATCTGGACGAAGGCCCTCGGACCTCAGAGACTTTACCTCGTCAGACATCTCCCCTTATCGGGCTATATATCCCCAACGACCAAGCAAGCTAATAAACTACCCCCTCCCACTAAAACGAGAAGTCGGAAAAATTCACCCACATATATAATCGTCGAAACTTCCAACCTTTGTAAACCCGAACTCAACTCCACTGTGTTCTCTCAAAAAGATGATATAAAACAAACAAAAAGGGTTGAAAAAATTGATATTACTGTTCGTGAATGCCTTGCAAATGATGCAAAGATGAACCCCCATGGGGGGGCCTTCAGAATTGACAACAACAACAATCTTGCTACATATATTACACACAAAACGTAAAAGGGCTCATAACACCCCCGGACCTTTGAACCTAAGGTGTGGTATGATAACAATAATAAAAGTAATTCACATTTTCGGAACGACAGCTTCACATCGCCCCCCCTCTACACGGAATCACAGTCCTCGTCACTAGTTTGAGAAATTATGCACATGGTCAACTAAATGTGTTGGTGAATGTGAAAATTCTTATCACTTTCTGGGAATTTGTTCCTAGTTTCTCTACCCTTCTGTCAACTCCCTAACTCAGCCCCAAAAGACTGACATATATTCCCACACTGCAGCTGCATATGCGCTCTATGTGTAATTGTCCGTGACGATGTGGAAAATATGAGGAGCCTCATATTCAAAATTTTTGCCAAAACATTCTAGTAGGAGAAGTTACCTCTGCACACGTATTTTCGCTCACTACAGCATTTCCAGGTCAAATCTATTTTTCATCGACAAAATAAAATTTTCGCCCATTTCGTTAACATTTTACCGATAAATTTCACAAAGTACCAATAAAATTGGGGTTTCACCAGTCTTAAAACTCTGTGAAAAACGCGATGATATTCGCGGCCTGTAGTAGTCGTGAAATATGTTTTTCATATTACTAGGGTGAAACTCATGGTTTACTTCAAAGTTCTCAACCAACGACGGCGCAACATGGACGGCGCGCACTGTACATATAAAACTTCCCCCACAAAAATTGATTCCCGCTCACTTCCTTTCGCGCTCCCGTTCCGACTTGCCCTTATCAAGAGAGCTCGTCGCCGTTCGCAACGCTGCCGACACCACCTCAGTTGCCCCTGCGGCTGGACGTAGAATACAAAGAGGCACTCCTAAAAATACACAAACATGTCACGCTTCGCTCCGCTAATAACAACCATACAAAGGAATCTTAGGTTGATACATGTAAGATACGAAAATGGCCCAGACCAGTCCGCCACAGCAAATCAACCATCGAGAGAAATACAGGACACTTGGAAGAAATCAGTGGGAGCAACGTTCTCATTTTCACTTGAATTCTCAGCGTGAGATGATACCACACATGGTCAACTACCAACGTCGATGATATCGTGGAGATTTTGAGGGAATTCCCCATTGCTTTTTCTACCCGAATTCGTATGTGATTAATGAGCTCAGCTGAGGATACCGAATATATATTTCATCACCGCAAGTTCCTCTCAAAACCACATAATCATCCGATACGATGGGTAAAAACGTCAAAAACCACATAATCGTCCAATGGGTTAAAACGTCCCACCTCGTGCCATCGACACAACAACACTCTCCGTTGTAGCCCGACCATGAGCATACTCCTGTAATGGACCCATGAGGGCATCCTAAACCAACTGCTCCACATCCATACCACTCCTCCCCCAACTCACCCTTCCAGCGTTCTGAATTTCTCTCGACAATCGTTGAGTCACAAATTGAAGTTGTTCCACTCGGTCACTCGGTGCGAAAAGCCTATCTCGTACCGCTCCACGCTCAACTGATAACCACTCCTCCTCCTCATCGTCATCATCATAGTCGTCCTCAATCACAACAGAAGACGACAGCCGGTTTCCTCCGCTGGCCTCTGAGGAAGAGAAGGAATACACGTTCACTTTCCTCAGCTGAGCTCATTCATTTACACTTTTCTCGAATCGGCTACAAATGTACAAAAACCACTACAAATTTCCCAAAATTTTCATATTGCCAGTGTCACTATTTTCACAATGTATTTCACTTTGCGAACAACGCGTTAAACACATGTAATGTTTTACGTGATATAGTGCGATTCATCTCGCGTCATTCGCCGAACGTTTCCAACCTCGCACGAACACTGGCACCAATAGAGCACTCCCGAGCTCCCTACCTTTCTCATCAACATACTCCACTGCTGTCCATCCCAACGCCGCATGACTCGACGACGACGACGAAGAGGAAGAGGAAGTAGTAGACGCCCCACTGGTCCCCACCAACTGCGATGCTGTCTCCAGCACAGTCTGAGTGGTTGACACAGCTCTCTCGATTGACGTCAGAGATTCAACCTGATAGAAATCATTCGCTTCAGTGTTGGAGGCATATACGCTCGCTTTCCTCGGCTGAGCTCAGGAGTTTCCTCAGTAATCATATACGTGTATAAAAAGGACCGAGAATTTCCCAAAATTTTCATCAAATTTTCGAGGACACATGGAGTTGACCACGTGCATATTTTCCCACACATAAAAATTTTCACCCGTTTCACATGAACATGCGTAGAACTCTACGAAAAGCTCTATATTCGCGCTATGCGTTTGTGAATATTTTTCACTAGTGGCTTTCATATCAACGGGTGAAACTCAATTATAGTAGTTTTATATTCCGTAAAATTCCATCATCAACGAGCTCAGTAGACCATTTGCATATTTCCCTGCATACTCAACATAGGCGGAAAAAATCGGAAAATCGGAAAAAAATTTCCCGAAATTTCTCAACATCATAAGAACATAAAACCCGAGAAAAGTTACCGTCAAACACGTAGCGAATTCAGACAGTTGCCTCCACCACCCGAGCCGCCTCCCAGTCCTAGGGTCTCTAGCCACCGAATCGATCGGCGAGGCGTAGCGATATCTGCAAATGCTCCTACCATTACACTTGATTGTCACACATGTGATTACTGTAATAGGGGCAGAGATAGGAGCTCAGTGAGGCTACACGTGATGTTGGTGAGCGATCTTATAGGAGTCATTCGGCAAACCGACCTGACCGAAAAGCAAAAGGGTTCATTTTACTCATCAACGTAGTTTACGTTGCATTTAAGACTTACATCAGCATGGGAAAATACGCACTTGTGTCGGTGACGATATGAAAATTTTGGTAAAAAAATCTCACTGCATAACTGACGAAATCGTAAAGAGGATTGGCGCTCTCTCTCACAACACTAGCAGGGCAAATATTTTTTGTATCTTTAGCAATAGAGTTTCACCCTAGTGATATGAAAAACACTAGTGAAAAATATATTTCACGATTACTGCATATCACCGCGAATATCATCGCGTTTTCACCCAGTTTTACGCCACTTCACATAACACGGGTCGTGAAACTCCGATGTAATAACCTCTTCGATTCACCAAAAAAAGTAAATACAAATCAGAACTGAACGAAATCAGCAAATTTTGATCATCAGAAAATTCCCACAGGAAAAGGAAGAAAACGTCCAATTCAACTCCACTATAGCACGTCATCATCAACAACCACAAAAATGCGAACCTCATCAGTTATGAGAAAAACCAACAAACATTTCCAATCACCATTGGATTTTTCCACCAACAACACACCCGAATATATGTTCGCTCTCCTCAGCTAACTGTAAAATTACCATACAAATTCAATTAGAAAAATATTCACAAAATACCGAAAATTTCCCAAATTTTTCATGACCTTGTATACCTCAACATCTGCGCTTTCGACATATCTCCCTTCCATCGCTCAATCAGCGCCTCACTCAGCTGTGATGCACTACGAATACCCTGCAAATGGGTCGACCGAAACTTCACCTGCCGACTCACCAGCGTTGAGGAAATGCAAGATTGCAAGATTTCCCACCTCCAGGCCTTCCAAAATAGGCAACAGATTGATCAGCTCGGCTCGCTCTCCTCTACGGAGACGTTTCAAATTAACCCGTTTGCATCGGTAGTCAATGCACACGAGCATTTCCGAGATTTTCACAGAGTCCAACAGCACGCCGGGGGGCGCTGAAGGCTGTTGGTGAGCCGTCGAAGGAGCTGTAGGCTGCTGAAATAGGGAACACATTTGAAATCGATCACGTGATCGATTTGCCAATACATATACCGATTTCGAAGAAGTGTGGTAAGATAAGCACATCGTCAACTATGCGTGTAGATGACAATGAAAAAAATCAAGAAAATTTTGGAAAATTCTCGTCGGTTTTTTGCGTAAATTTTCATAATGTAGCTTCTGAGCTCAGCTGAGGAAACCCGACCAGCCAGGAAAATCGATCACGTGATCGATTTACCAATACCCACATCATCCATCCCCCCGCCTACCACAATTCCTTCAACTCCCCCCTCCTCAAACAACTCAGCATCCATGTCCATCGCAGCATACACGTACATATTCACAGTATCCGCCTAAATGATATCAACAACAACGATTTCCATCACCAACAACCACGTCGCCCTACGAAAGTATCCATCCAGTGTACTGTGTCCTGGTCCAGCGTGAGGCGAAGTGGCAATATAGAGATCTCCAATCTGGAGTGGGCGATGTGGGTGCCCTCCCTGTTATGACCCCCCGGGGAGCTGTCGTATCGTAGGAGCACCTGCTCGAGAGTGACATATCACAAAATCTTCCCCGTGCGCTACTGCGCACGCGTGCTAAAGATTCCCTTTCCGGAGTCTCTTGCCGAAGAATTTCTCACAATGGGAAAATATTTTTCAGCGATAATTTACCAACGCTATCGCGAGTTTCCACTTCGCAAATTTTCGACAAGCACCAAAAGTTGCGTTTCAAACGTATTTTCCACTCTCATAGAAAATACGCAGACGCCTCACAAAGTTATATCTTGACAATTACTCCCTTAGATTCGCCCCTCATCTCAAAAAATTCCCATAAATTCACTTCTTTTTTCGAAAAATTTCCTGAAATTCACCCCTAATTTCAGAAAAATTCACATATGATCTCAAATAGTCCCTACCATAGACACGTTCGTCCCTTTCGGCCGATCTCCTTCGCTTCCCTCATAGTAAACCAACACATATTGATAAACACTGCTCGGCAGGAGGTCAAGGATGCTGATGTCTCCAATGGACAACCAAACCGAACTCTGACGACCACCCACTGTTGACGGCGATGTTGGTTTCGTTATCATGGTGATGCCAACCTGATGCGTTGAGGAAATGCAAGATTCACTAAGATTTCAAGTCACCACTCACCTCCTCCAATTTGGTACAAATCGTAGCTCTCTTCGCTCTGGTTGATATCCGAATTTGGTTCGAAGTGGACATGATTGGTATCTTACCTGGGCAACCTCAAGATACCCCACCACCTAACCCCCATCCTCTTCTACTCGGCCTTTCACTCCA
>NW_003205317.1:0-3145 GCF_000006405.1 Perkinsus marinus ATCC 50983
GTGAGTCTACGGAGAGAGTGTTGTCGCAGATGAAGCATTTTCCAGCAGATGATTCGAGAGAAGACAACTGCGAAGAAAAAAGCGTACCGCAAGGGAGTAGCGGAGACAGCAAAACATCGAAGAAACGCGGACGGAGCAGACTCGGTCACAGTCCAGGCGAAGGTGTTCAAAAATGAAGCGCGGAGAGGAATGAATGCGGAGTCTTTTCAGATGCAGACATGAAAAGAAGGAAAACCAGCCAACAAGCTGACGTAGGCGAGCGACCTAGACGGAATAGACCGCCGCCTGCACGCTACCTTGCGTAGTTGCCGTTAATTCATGCTATGAATTTACCAGTCGACTTGTAGAAAGAAGTCCTTTTCTTGTCTGATGTCGAGATCAGGCATCTATGAGTCTCTTACACATCTGGTGTCGCATGATTTTGCGACCAGACCAGTTTCTGGAGGAACAAAAGCCGCGTTTGGACTTGGATGAGTTAGGGTGTTACGCACGCTAGAACGGGGTAATACTGTTACCCGAACCCAAACCGTAACCCACGGCCGGGGCCAGAGCCAAACCTGACCGCAAGTTCCCCCAAAAAACAGGAATTGCAGGTAAAAGCGGAGAAAAGAAAACCCGAAACCCCACCCGAAACCCGACGGGAAAACCAGAAACCCGAACTCTTATCCAAGGCCAAGCTGAAACCTAAGGCCAAGCTGTAATCCAAGGCCAAGTCGAAACACAGGTGAGGGCGCCAATTCTTTAGAAAAGAGGACTTTTAAGAGGGCGCGCGCTAAACTTCTTTAGAAAAAAGGCCAATTCTTTAGAAATGAGTATTTCCCCCCAATGCGAGTCGCCAATTCGGAGGGTGCGCGCGGAGCGCGCGCGATTTCTTGCGAGTCATTCGCGAAACTATAGTGGAAAAAATCGGGTGGATGGGTTAACACTGCATGAGTTTGCACTGTATGGGATTAAAGTGCACGAGAGTTTTCCGTTACATTGTACGACTTTGGAATTGTCTGAGAAAACTCGCCTAATAGTGTCTGGGATTATATTGCCCGAAAGACGGTGTCCGAGCCGGGAATTGTACGAAAAAAAAGTGCCCGAGTTGAAAAGTGCCGAATTTGAACTGTACGGCTTGGGATACTACCTAAGTAGATACTTAAGTACGCTTCAAGTTAAGGGGCTCCTTAAGTTGCTCCTAAACGTTGTGAAATGAGTCGAGTACTTCTTAAGCGTACCTTAAGTAACTCCTTAAGTTGCTCCTATATTTAAGGCGCCTTAAATTAAGTATCCTTGTGAAACAGGCCCAATGTTGAATGTTGTTCACTTTGTAAGTGTGTATTCAAACATGAATGTTCATTATCAATGTTGAATGTTGTTCACTTTGTAAGTGTGTATTCAAACATGAATGTTCATTATCAATGTTGAATGTTGTTCACTTTGTAAGTGTGTATTCAAACATGAATGTTCATTATCAATGTTGAATGTTGTTCACTTTGTAAGTGTGTATTCAAACATGAATGTTCATTATCAATGTTGAATGTTGTTCACTTTGTAAGTGTGTATTCAAACATGAATGTTCATTATCAATGTTGAATGTTGTTCACTTTGTAAGTGTGTATTCAAACATGAATGTTCATTATCAATGTTGAATGTTGTTCACTTTGTAAGTGTGTATTCAAACATGAATGTTCATTATCAATGTTGAATGTTGTTCACTTTGTAAGTGTGTATTCAAACATGAATGTTCATTATCAATGTTGAATGTTGTTCACTGCTGACTTAACATCAATTTGTAGGGCTTGAAAAGGCCGCCATTCGATGTTCTCTACTTGACATAAACCTAGGCATCATCAATAGAAGAGGTCATCAATCTTCCTGCTCTTGCAGTCCGCATTCCAACTCTTTAATAATCATCATATGGATGATCTTAACAACAACAACAACAACAACAACCGGACGACATCATCATCAACAACAACAACAACAGCAGCAGCAGCAGCAGCAGCAGCCGCCTTAGATTCTCGTATGCAGTCTCTCCATCCTCCTCCTCCTCCTTCCTCTTCTCAACAACAAGAAAAAGGTTCGTCGTCGTCGTCGTCGTCGTGCTCAATTGATGAATATGATCATGAGGGGCAGCAGCGCGAGGAAGAGGAGAAGATTATGATGAAGAGGATGCAGCAGCAGCAGCATCATCATCATTCCTCTTCTGATACGACGACTACCAAAGACTTACTTAATAACTCTACTTTGGAGTTCTATGAATATGGTGGCTTAGCGATGCGGAAGAATTATCTGCATAAACTAGGGCTTATCGGTGGTGGTGGTGGTGGTAATAGCAGTAACAGTAGATCTACTCGTAGTAGGACTAGTAGAGAGGCACCTGGTAACCAACAGGCAACATATATACAACAACAACAAGAACAAGTAGAAGAGGAGAAGAAACAGAGTGGTGGAAGGGGAGGGAGTTTATCATCAAGATCAGGATCATCATATCAACAACAACAACAACAGCGACCATCATCAACATCAACAAGACCTACTACTAAGACGGAATTTACATTACATTTTGGTAATAGTCCGCAGCATTCAGCTGATGACTTTAGAATGCAAGTAATAGTATTACCTCTTATAATTATTATTAGTAGTACCATCCTTATTGTTAGTATTTGAAGAAACTATCATATACTGGTGTATGGGTACCACAATCTCAGAAACCTCCACAACATCAGACAGGTAGTAATAATAATAATTACACTAATAGTATTATTATTAATAATGTAGTTATAATATTTGATTGGGATGATACATTATTATGTACATCCTATCTCAATTTACGTGTTGGTCAACAACAAGATGATAATAACAAAAAGCAGCAGCAAGATACTTCTAAAACCCTGCAGAAACATTTATCCAATATATCAGCTACTGATGTAGTAGTATTAGTAGTAGACTATGTGATATTATTATTATTTCTTCGTACAGGCTAAGTTACTAGAGATGGCTATGGCACATGGTGAGACATTTATTATTACAAATGCTATGAAGGGATGGGTAGAATATAGTGCTCGTAAATATGTACCACAACTATTACCAACACTTAAAAAGTAATAAGGAAATAACGATTATATTCAAATCGTTATTATCGTCAGAGTAAGGATTA
>NW_003207817.1:0-1162 GCF_000006405.1 Perkinsus marinus ATCC 50983
AAATGTTTCAAGAAATACGTAGATCTCTTGAAGCGACAAAGCCTAAAAAATGTAAGATCTATACTTTTCGTGTCTTCCAATTCGTGCATGGTTTCTATAGCATTTTCATACGACAGCAAGCCTATTTCAATAAGAATCGGCAGTGTTGGTCCCTTTCCTCGTGTTGTCGACCTTGTAGCCGAGATGGAGCGCCGCCGAGACGAGAAAGAGTCGTCCATACGTCAAAAGTTTCTTGGTCGAGGTGCGTATCCCTCAAAACCAACCGCTCGTGGGGGGAACAATATCTTTATCACTCTTACCCTTCAGATACGACTGCGTTGACCGAACTGGGGGAGAAGCGGAAATCGTATCAAAAATTTCGTCTAAACCTTTATCCGCCTCAGGTAATGAGCTAAATGGAGCTCATGTGACAATCTGATTAAGATTTTTCGATGGTTTGCCGGATCTGAATGTCAGGAGAGTACCTCCGAAATCATTCACTCTATCGATTCTCTTGAGAAGTTAGAAGATGAACTATTCTAGGGGACGCATCAAGAAATGACGAAACTCTTCTACGTATTTGAAATCAAGAGTCGTTCTGGGAGCTGTGGCTTGGGGATCTATAGGAGTGTGAGCTTGCCTTTTCTGGAGCAGTCACCACCTATGCGTCAACTGCCAGCAATAAGCCTGCTACTCGCTACGCTCTTGAACGACTCAATGGCAAAGAATCCGGTAGCCCCTCTGAGTGATTCAGCCTTGACCTTAGTGCGGGACGAGCTTAACCGTCGACGCAGCGGAATTTGTAGTACAATAACTCAAACAATGAGATGAGAGATAAGTGACTTCTAACAGATGTTCGCTACTTGTACTTAGATCATCTCACGCAAGCTCCGATGATTTGGACAACATCACATACAGCTGGGAGCGCTTCCTTGAATGAAATGAGTTTTGACCCGCAGTTAATACGACGAGGTACCATCTTTTCTGGAGACGGATGCGGCAGTTCTTAATGACTCATGAGCATTCCTTATCACCTATGCTCTGACTCCGACTCAGTGTCATTCCCGTTTAAGGAAAGAACTCACCGGCTGTGCTTTCTCAGGCTGGAAGCTTCCAACGTAACGCTCAACGGATACGTGAAATACCGATCCCATAGTCTTCTACTCGTCACCCACAAGCTATA
>NW_003204820.1:0-1031 GCF_000006405.1 Perkinsus marinus ATCC 50983
GTGGTCTAAGGCGCTGGCTTAAGGCGCCAGTCCGAAAGGGCGTGGGTTCGAACCCCACAGCTGTCAGCCTATATACCTGACTGGTCTTATATTAAGAACCGATACCCTTTCAGAAGCGAGGTAGTGCAAGACCAAAACCTTTTGATCGATATTGTGCCATCGCACCTCGCAGAATCCGTTCAATCGATTTTTTGTGTCCTCTGGTTTGGCAGAGCGATGCATCACCTCGGCTATGAATCCTGAAGCACTCATCGACAGTTTGGCCGAGTGGTCCAAGGCGCTGGCTTTAGGCGTCAGTCCGCAAGGGCGTGGGTTCGAATCCCACAGCTGTTAGAAATTTCTTTTCGTGTGATTTGATGAAGAACGCATTCCGCGGAAACGGTTCGAAACCGTTTTTGTGTCATGTCCTATAGTGTAACGCATCTTCTCCGCTATGATTTTTGAAGCACTCGTCGACAGTTTGGCCGAGTGGTCTAAGGCGCTGGCTTAAGGCGCCAGTCCGAAAGGGCGTGGGTTCGAACCCCACAGCTGTCAGTCTATATACCTGACTGGTGTTATATTGAGAACCCAGACCTTTTCAGAAGCGAGGTAGTGCAAGATCAAAACCTTCTGATCGATATTGCGCCATCGCACCTCGCAGAAACCGTTCAACCCATTTTTGTGTCCTCTGGTTTGGCAGAGCGATGCATCACCTCGGCTATGAATCTCGAAGCACTCATCGACAGTTTGGCCGAGTGGTCTAGGGCGCTGGCTTAAGGCGCCAGTCCGAAAGGGCGTGGGTTCGAACCCCACAGCTGTCAGTCTATATATCTGACTGGTGTTATATTGAGAACCCAGAGCTTTTCAGAAGCGAGGTAGTACAAGATCAAAACCTTCTGATCGATATTGCGCCATCGCACCTCGCAGAACCGTTCAACCCATTTTTGTGTCCTCTGGTTTGGCAGAGCGATGCATCACCTCGGCTATGAATCGTGAAGCACTCATCGACAGTTTGGCCGAGTGGTCCAAGGCGCTGGCTTTAGGCGTCAGTC
>NW_003216001.1:0-3272 GCF_000006405.1 Perkinsus marinus ATCC 50983
AGCCGGTACGGTGACTGCTGTGGTGTCAGCCGGCCATGTCTAGGAAGCATATGGTGCGTGAGGAGCAGCCGACTCGACCAGTCTATCACAAATCAACCGTGGAGTTACACCTGTCCTACTTGAAGTGGCCTAAAACGCGACTTTGTTCGCGGTGATATGCAGTAGTCGTGAAATGTGTTTTTCACTAGTACTTCTCATATCACTAGGGTGGTGAAACTCCAGTGGGTCCCAGAGGGGGGCCGAGCCAGGCGGCTGATAACAGCCAGACCTACCCGTTTTGAGCATCTCGTAAACTCCCATCTGGGTGCCCAACGTTATGTAATCTTTCGACAAGAACCTACTCTCTAATGTCAATACTCCAGGATAACAACACAATGAGCCCGAAAGCAACTACGAACCCCGAAATATAAAGAGCTCCCGACTCGAGAGAAAAGTCACTACCGTTTTTCGGCGGGACATATATAATGATCGAGCCAATCCATAAGTTCCAAATCATCAGCAAACCCCTGAGGAAGGCGTCTCCCATCATCACAATAGCATCGGAGGCCTTCCTACTCTTAGTAAGGTCATAGCAACATGAGTGTGGCAGTTGATGAGGCCCGGGATGAGGACGTGGTGCTCTAGGTACTGTCATGCATGAGCTCAGCTGTAGGACATACGTGTGTTATCCGTTCAGTCCTGACGCTAAGGTAACGTCCCCCCCCGAGTAGTATCACCGAGTGTCCCACGCTACACATCCATCCTGTATGATCTGGTCCTCTGCATTGACAGTAATAAGATAGGGGGCTCCAAGACAGGAGTACTCCCGAGTAGGATGACCAGTATATGTAGCCATCAAGCATCAGATAGAACTCACCCCACCCACTCTGCTGGCTCCCCCTCTACTATGGACTAACACCACACTGATGTGACGACAACGGGCGCCGAGCGAGCACGATTGTGAATGAGAATAGACATGAGCTATGGTACGGCATAGGAGAGCAAACTCTACAACACAGAAATGAAATCCAGTTATTGAGTTGGTAAATGGAGGACCAGTGTGGGAATATGTGTTTGATTTCCTCAACTCAGCAAAATTTCCTCACTACATTTTGAAAATCCAGACGATTTTGGGTAGAAGTATACGAAAATCAACGATATTGCCTCCCAAAATTTCCTCAGAATTTCCACATTCCCAGCAACACATGTAGCTGACCATGTGCATACATTCCCACACTGTGGAGGACAGTAGATATGTAGCCTGTGAAGTTTAAGGTCATAGTTGCTGATGGTAGTCGGTTGCTAGGGTTGATGATGACGATGACGAAGGCTTACACATAGTCACTAGAAGGGTAGTAGGAACATCATGTGAGTAGCCGAGACGTGGAAATCGTGTTACAACCCCTTCACGTGTCGAAGCACGCGTTCTCAATAGATCGACTCTGCAAGTATTCCCCCACTGATATGAATAAATATATTCCAACAAACATGTCCTAACGCTACCTCAATATCCTCGGGTCATTTTCTCTACTACCACCGACGTCCCCAATCATACTACAGCATGTTCATATAATTATCGCATCAGCAGCAGCAACGCCCAACCACACATTCACGGCAGTCCATATTGGGCCCAACAGGTAGCCATCGAGCGGCGACTAACTTTCCCCATCATCCTCCTTGCCGCCTCGCCCGGATGGGTAAGACCATCGAGTAATTGTGATCGGGACCCTAGTGGTGTGACGAGATGAAGCCAGAGACGTGGGCAGCCCAGCAATAGCTGTATCGAAGTCCCTTATCAAGGACCTGCAGACCTGGTCAATGAGTTCACCGCCCAGTCGGCACAGCCATCTCCATCGCTCATATACTAATTGGAAGGTTACTTTGGAGGGGAGGTTACGATATAATCCAACTCGACAATGTAACGGATGCAGGAGACGAGTCAACGACGAGCATGCAGCAGCAGCATTGGGGCAATTCAACTTCATTGGGCCACTCACACACATCACCAACAAGCAGATCACAGTTGCATCCAGAATCACAGCGACCAGCGGGTAGTGTCTCGAGAGCAATGACTGGTGACCATATCAACCGTAGTGCAACTGTCGGAAGCCTCGGGCAATGCCAACTCCGACGACAGACCAGATGCCCCCTGGAGGGCGTTGTCAACACCATGATATCCCTTGATAAAGGTAAGAATGCTCTCCAGGATAGTGCTTGCCTCCACTACCAACAGAGATGGTGTATACAGCCCGGATGAGGACCAACTAATAAACTCCGCTCCGCTGTTGTCTTCAGCTGAACAACCATCGCATACCCTACAATGGCATATGCTGTCCATGACCGAGCCACAGCCATCGCAAACCGTCACGCGCCACGAAATTACCTCACCAGTTAGCGACGTCCTCCTCCTCCCCATCGGCGGCAGTCCTGTCGCTGCCCCCTCCAGTGTGCCCATGATGCACTCACTCAGGAAGGATATTACCATCTTGTGCATCCTGAGCCCCGCCGCGTTTAATCGTTGCCAGATACTATGGGAACGGCAATGGGGGCATTCAGCCGGTTTCTGTAGCTGCGGCAAGCACTCCTTGCACACGTATACACGACAGATGGAGCACTGGAGGTCAAGAACCCGAGTGGGGGTGTAACACACTATGCACTGCTCATCGTCGTAATCCTGTGGGTAGAGATCTCTTATGCAGAGAGCAATGCCTTGAGCTGACTCACTCATGCAGTTGGTGGGGGGGGGGCTATCAGGAGGTAACTTACGACAGACGGTAAGGAGGTGTGACCGACTAGCAACGCCACACTGATGATACGCGATATGAGAGACCGGGCAGAAAGAAAAAGAAAATCACCACTTTTCCATGCAAGGAATAGCGTCATTCTTCAATAACACTAGTTGTTGATATCAAGCATCTTCATTCAAGCCACATTCAAGTGTCACTTCACGACTCACCATACGCCCCTGCATCCAATGTCTGAGGTGCCTGCCTAGTGCCGTGACCAGGCTGAGTTGGCAACAGTCGAGGAGATCATTCAAGTTGCGGCACCACGTAATGCGGAGTCGAAACCGTGACGGTTATGACTCCCGTATATTTCCCCTCCTACTATCACCAAGAGAGCGCTGAATCTAAGGTGACTGTCTGGGCTACTCCTGAAGGTCGAGTTCAGCAATCTAGATGAGGATCTCCCGCACTCTCCATAGCATCTCCCTCTCTGAGAGCTAACTCGGCGGCTCAGGCCCTACGGAATTGACATCCTGATGGGCTCGAGTCGGACGATGCTGTGTTGTG
>NW_003210484.1:0-1831 GCF_000006405.1 Perkinsus marinus ATCC 50983
CTGACGATGTGCGAGAGGAGTGGTATGAATTATTACATCATATTCTAAATGACACATGACCTTATCGAGGTCTATCACTAGTGTTGGTACATACTCGGGATAGTGCATTGTCTCCAAGTCCAACAGCCATGGACCTAACACGCACGATTCGATTGATTAGTGGTAGCAGGGATAGTATCAGCAGCAATAGTGATATCAGTACTCAATCTAGTAGGAATTACCTTTTTTCATTGGTACTAGTTTGTCTCCTATTATCTGAAACCACTCCCTCGTAACTTCATTAAAATTTTCAAATGCATCAAGTGCCTGTCATCATCACTATTGTTATAGCAACAGCACTACATCTACTACTACCCTCTGCCCGAGAGACTTCAACAGAGATGATGTCGATGCTTTTCCCTCTGTCGCTGATGACGATGTTGGGTTATACGACGATGATATGTAGTATCTTAGGTTCAGCGCTACTTACAACAACACTAGTCTACCTCCTTACCCGCTTAGCCCCGCCAGACCAGCCACCGAAATACCAAGGATCTACACATAAACAACGTAATGCTATCATCGTTAATGATCTCACCTTCCATAACGAAGCCTTGCTGTTGTTTTTTCTGGCATTCCGAGGACCACTTGGCTTCCCTCCAGGTGGTGGTAGCGGTGTTTCAGAGGCACTAGCATCACCACCCCCGCTGCTGGCCGTCTCTGTCGAGGCGGCATTTGGGGTGGCTGACGACGACTCGGAGGTGGACGCTGATGCTACCCGCTCATTCTTCTCCATCACTTTTTGGTCTGATCGTGTTAGAGATGGCAGGTAGAGGTTCCTAGAGAGTTTTTACCTTTAGTGAAGTTCGTGCTGTTGCTATCACCATTCTGAGTCGACGATGATTGAGTTGTGATGAAGGCAACTCTGGGGTGTATAGTAGGACGGTAAGAGAGGCTCCGCATCATCACAGGGGCACAGCCTGAAAGCTCACTATAATGATCATGTGCTTCGGCGAAAGGCCGCTACCTCTCGCGATGATCAGCTGATGCAATGGGCGTACCAATGCTGGTGCTAAGGCGCGCCGAGACAACTCCAGCATGAATGATGAATAAGAAACAACTACACTCTTTGCATCCACATATCGCGACCATCAACACTGACAAGGACGACTCACTAAAGGGAACATTGAATGAGGAGCTCAAGCATGGCTCGATCGGGCACTGCTAAGTTGACGAGTTTCGAAAAAGAAAAATGACATGTGCGAGGATCGAACCTACGTCTGCGCTCTTAGGCTTTTACAGACTGGTTTCAGCGCGAGCAAATTGTGTCAATGCGCTTCCATTTAACTCTTTGTTCTTCAGTTGTGCTTTCATTCCACAGTATGGAATTAGATGCCCCTCCAACACATCGCCATCGTTCATTATGAGCCAACATAAGAACTCATCTCCCCGAGTGGAGTCGTTACTGTCCCGGCGACCTGTACAAACCTGTCTGCTCATAGTTCTACTACTCATCGCAATCATAGGGCCTTTGAACCCTGCCTATATCACCTTTAGAGTAGTCTCGAATTATCCTCTCTGCATGCGTGCTAGCTCCGTCGGTCGGCAGATGTGGGTACTATTTTTCTTCCGGTCACTGTGGGAGCGTTATCGCCTATATTCGTATTCTTACGTGGTGCCTCACAATGGTTGGAATGGTGGTCATGCTGTTGACGTTACGACATGTTAGCGGTATTACTTTCCCAGTGGTCTTTCCCTATCATCCAGTTCTCCCTATTGTAGGTCAAAAATTTTCAGCAAAAATGGAAGGGTAGTGCTATTGTAGAGCTTTGAAATACTACGTGAATCATTA
>NW_003199355.1:0-2037 GCF_000006405.1 Perkinsus marinus ATCC 50983
GCTGAGACCTGTCTTGATTTGGTATATCCAATGTAGAGAATCAACCAGACTTCCCTGCTCTTGGTGTACGAGAGTTCCTTGGTTATAAGGATGTTGGTGAGAGGTTCCCTGTTAAAATGTTTGGCAAGACTAATTGGACTACCTTCTCCCAGCTAGGATCCAATCTTAGAGCCATGGGTGCATATCTAAGGAGTATTGGTAATCATGCTCAACCTCATACTGGTAATACTGATGATTGTCAAGGAGCATGCTCAGTCATTATGTTTGAGGATACTTGTGATGCTTGGATCACCACTGCTATGGGTGCATGGAGCCAGGATATGTTCATATCAACAGTATATGGTACTCTAGGTCCTGATGCTGTAGCACAGTCTATTCAAGAGAGTTCTGCTACTACTATCTTTTGTAATAGGAAGAACGTTGGTAAGCTTATCGCTAAGAAGGATGATATGCCAACGTTGAAACATATCATCTATACCAATTGGAATATAGATCCTAAGGACTGCAAGGAGAATCTTACAGGTTTTCAGGATTCTGGAATATCTGTTATTGAATATTATGATGCTCTTAAGATTGGTAATGGTATTGTTGATAAGTATCCTATGAATAAGTGTATAGAAGACTCAGTTGCTGTAGTTATGTATACTAGTGGTACTACTGGTAGACCTAAGGGTGTGGTCATGCCTCATAAATCAATACGTTTTACTATTGCAACCGTTATACCTCTAGTTATTGACTACTTCCCCGAGCATTTTACTCATCTGGCTTATCTACCATTAGCCCATATATATGAGCTCGCCGTTCATGTTGGTGTGCTCTCTATGGGAGGTCATATTGGTTATGCTGATCCTCATACTATTACTAGAGCTGGTGCCCGACCTACTGGTGCTTTGGAAGAGTTTAAACCTCATCTTATTATGGGTGTACCTAAGATCTTTGAGGTTATTATGAAGGGTGCTAAGGCAAAGTTTGCCAATTTACCACAATGGAAGAGGGAGATCGCTGCAGCAGCACTTGAGTAAGTAGTTTTAACAGTACAATCTTCATCACCACTTCATCATTGTATCAGTTACAAATACCAAGCCATGACTAGTGGTCGTAGTACCCCATTGTTCGATCTCATCCTATTCAATAAGATCAAGGCAGCGTTTGGTGGCAACGTGTCAGTTGTCTTATCAGGAGGTGGTGCCCTTTCAGCCGAAGTTCAGAGATTCTGTCTAAGTGTATTCTCATGCCCTGTTATCCAGGGTTATGGGCTTACTGAGACCTGTGCTGGTGGATGTATATCCCTTATGGAAGATACTAGGGGTTCTAACGTTGGACCACCGGTAAGTTGATAATCGGGCGTTATATGCTGTTATTATTATGAGTATTTCAGGAACCTGGTATTGAGGTAATGCTCCGTTCTTGTATTGATGATGATGGTGAACCTGAGGTCCTCGATAAGGCTGGTCTACCTTATCTTAGCAAGGATACTATGGATGCTGAAGGTTCCCCATGCTTAGGTCGTGGTGAGGTTATGATTCGTGGACCTAGTGCCAGTAAGTGCTATTATAAGCTACCTGAACTAACAGTTAAGTCTTATCTTCCTAATGGATGGTTTAAGACTGGTGATGTTGGTGAATGGTTACCTGATGGAACTCTACGTATCATTGATCGTGTTAAGAACCTAGTTAAACTGAAGGGTGGTGAGTATATTGCCTTAGAGAATATGGAAAGTATCTATGGTGGCTCGGAATATGTTAATGCTCTTGCTGGTGGAGTTATGGTATTTGGTGATTGTACTATGGATCGTCCTGTTGCCCTTGTTCAAGTTAATATTAAACGTCTTGAGAAGTGGGCTACCGATAATGGTATCGAATATAAGATGCTGATGATTTATTATCTAACTCTGCAGCTAATAAAGAGGTTCTCAGAGATATGACAGATATTCATAAGAAGAGTAACCTATCACCATTAGAGAGATAGTTGCCGTTACTCTTATGTGTGATCCGTGACTTCTGATAATAAGTGTATGACTGCTACTCAAAAGATCTC
>NW_003211531.1:0-9198 GCF_000006405.1 Perkinsus marinus ATCC 50983
CAGGCCTGGGCATGAGGTAGTGGCCAGTAGAGTGTTGGTGATGATGATGATAAGAGTAGGAAAAGGACTGTACGCATCTCCCGCGATGCATACTGTGTGATAAGGATGGCCATTTGTCTATGGATTGCCCTATGAAGGATGTCATGTGTCTCAACTGTAAGGAAATGGGACATAGGACCAGGGACTGCACCAACGATATCGTTTGCAACAAGTACGGTTATGAGGGAAGCTGCTGCTGAGGGCGGTGGCTGCTGCTGTAGAGGTCTGAGTATCGTAGGTGCCTGAAGCCTGGTCACAAGGTGGCCGATTGTCCTATGCTGAGGGAAGGGGATGAGGTCACCATGGTGGATGAGGAGGAGGAGGAGGAGGACAGAGCCTTTGAGTGAATATTGAGTGCTCTGTATTGGAGTAGTTAGAAGTCGTGTAGATTCGATAGCGGGGCGAAGGACTATTGCCTCAACTGTAAAGGTTACGGCCATTTTGCCAGGGACTGCCCTAATGAGCCTGTGTGCAACGCGTAGGAGGTCTCAGGAAAGGGTGTTGATGATGATGATGATGGTTAGGTGTGGTATGGAGGGCCACATCGCTGTTAATTGTCCGAGGGCTCGGAGGGGGTTCTCTCGGGGGCGTTCTCCATCGAGAGAAGCGAAGTGGGAGTCGTCACCAGCAGGGCGTGGCGGATGGTTCAGCGACAGGTTCGATAGGGCTCTGATAGACGAAGAAATCTGTTTGAATTGCAAGAGGCCTGGGCATGTGTTCAGAGATTGCCCCAATGAAATCGTGTGCAATAAGTGGGCGTTAGCATCAGGGGTGTTTTTGAAATCACTGTCAGATGTGGTGGGGCCGGTCACAAGGCTTATGAATGTCCGCAAGGAGAGGACAGGTCGCCTCGGAAGAGGTGGGTTGGACGGCTGACGACTGAGTTGACTTTGTTATGGTATGCAATAGGTCGCAAAAAGACTGCTATATCTGTGGCGAGCTCGGTCATATCGCCTCGGAGTGCCCAAATAGGGATCAACAGTGAGTAGGATTTGTCGAGATTGCCGAGAAGTGTCGATGAGCCAGGCGTCCGAGGGAGGGTCGACTCACCAGCAGATGGGCCAAGAACGAGGACCGGGCCTCGAGTTGGGCCCGGGCGAGCGCCGATGACGAATTGTGCTATAACTGCCATCAACGTGGTCACAAGGCAAGGGACTGCAAGAACCGGCCTATTTGCAGGAAGTCATACCACTCCTTTGTCACATCTCGGATAATTGCTCCTCTCAGTTGCCATCGTGAGGGCCATATAGCTCAGGACTGCCTAGCCTCTAGAGGAGATGCCCCATCGGAACACACCGTGTGTCGGAATTGTCGCCAGACTGGGCACCTCTCGCGAGACTGTCACAACCCGCCTGTCTGCAATAGGTAAGGCCACACCTTCTTATTTAATCAGTTGTCTATCTACAGGTGTAATAAAGTCGGCCATAAGGCAGCGGCTTGTGAGGCTTTCTGAACACAAACGATAATTACCATTTATTTTCAACAACACCGAGTTGTGTTATATAGACGATAATGTCAATACTGTTATGACCACTTCTCATCGCGATCAGTCCTAGTCGCTGTACACCCATCGCTCACGGTGAGCGGCTCACCATCATCATCAGTGCACTTTTTATCCAAAAAAATCTTCGAAGGTCCTTTTCTGCTCCAGCCCGATGGCTACGCCACCATCGTTTAAAGGCGTCATTAATCCTCCCGACTATACAGGGTACCGTCGTGTGAGCCAACGATTAAAAACGTTCTTTTGGTTTTACGTGCTTCGAGAAGAATCTAGAAGGTGTACAAGCAGTGTCGTAGACAATATGCTGTGTATGCCTGTGCATTTGGACGGTCCAAGAGTAGCTCGACAGCTTGCAGTGGCTCGCTAAGCCTTAATCAACGGCGGCGGCCTGTTAATGCATGATAGGTTTGGAGGACCACAACAGCAAATGTCCAATAATGGGACGCTAGGTGCCAGAGAAGAGAATTCGGCTACGGATGTTGGAACTGATCATCAGTTACTGATGCGGCATCAGTGATGCCGTGCAAATACGTCTTATATCGAGCATTCGGAGTAGGAAGGGAATACATTATGAACAATGCGAATTCTACCATACCGAAAACTCCATAGTGACCGCCATATTTCATCGCTGAATTTTATCAGCCTTGGAGAAGTACAATGGTTATATTCATTGTCATTATGAAACGTTTCCCATAGCAAGTGAGTGAAAGGCAATAAAGAAGTACTCGTGTACATCGCCTTGTATACAGACGTTGGCAGAGTCGATAGAGCTAGGCAAGATCTCATGAACTAAGATGCAATGCACCAGCGAATAACGAATTAAAGCCACTACCCGGGCTTCAAGCGTACCGAGATTCTCAGTGATACTCGTCCCTCGACAAGCACACATCATCAGAAGAGACTTGAGTTGTTCGCTTACCAACACAACGACATAAAGTAACACTCCGCGATCTGTACAAAGAAGACTCCTTTACCGTAAAGGAGGTTCACAGATAGTAAATTAGATCAGGCACGGGAGATGATGAAAGTAGTAGTAGGTCAGAGACAACCACCACTGCACTTATCATCAACATGATAGTAACCACGACAGCAAGCTCAGAATTAAAAACATACACAACAGCGAACAGGGACAGGCTCAGTCACTACTGCCGACAGCTTAGGCCAGCAGTAGCACTCTTATCAATTTTACCGCCTTCTCAACCTTGGCTACGTTGGAATACTAGACATTACGACAACACTCACTGAATCTTATCAGCATCGCTCCGCGATAATGGTAGTCTCTCCCTGTTGGAAGGGATTCCAGGGGCCGGCTTTCGTTCGGCTGGAGACACCATAAGAGGGGCGTTCAGAGGAGCTAGTAGTTCCGAAACCTACCAGAAAGATGAAGTCGCCCTTGAACGACCTAAATGCACTTACAGGTTCCTTTTCGTGAAGACCGAAAGGTAACTTGACGATTTCATCATAAAGCAGCTCGCCGTAGATGAGCATAACAAAACCGATCAGTTGGAGTAGAGACCACGACGTGAGAGGCTCACCGAGGCCCTTGCCTGGTGCTACGTAGAACCTGAGACAGATGATGAGAACTCCAACAACGACATGAGGACTTACATCAGTACAGAGACTATCCAGATGAGGATGGTCCTTGTGGCGTCGAGGAAGGTATGATGAACCGCGGAAGCGGTAGCAGTAACCATAACGCCACATAGATTGAATACGAATACGGAGACGACGAACGACACAGTGAGCCACATTATAGCCGGATCGTTGTAGAGCATGACGAAGGAGTCTCTAGTATTCTCAATAACACCACCAACATCACCACCATGAAGGGAGCCAACGATTGGCAAGGCAACGGCCACCATCAAAATGGTACCCCAGAAGCCTTCTAGACCGACTAAGGCGACAGGAGACACATCGTGAGGAGGTTTCAAGAGGAACTCCTCAATGACGTATTGAGAGGCGCATACGATTTGGCCACCGACGATGAAACAGATACCCAGAAGGAGCTTGCCGAGACTGACTACTTGGGTTTGGTTCTCTCGAGAGGCAACACTAGACATGCCGACGAATATCAAGGCGATAACACATATGATGACACCGGCCCAGTTGTGACGGTACATCTTTCTGTGGAGGAAGAGGACCGATAGAGCCGCCGAGAAAATGAGGATACTTCCCTTGAGCATCTGGAAAACCGACACGGGGGTGTAGACGAGTCCGATGGCCTGGAAGGAGGAGCCCAAGAGGTCGAAAAGGGATGGTATGGCAACAACAAAAAATATATGTTTGTTGACCTTATCCATTTTTATATACCTCCTCCACACGAGCAGGTAGTAGACAGGTAAAGCCAACAACATGGCAACGAACATGATCAGACTCATGAACCAAGGCTTCTCGAAAAGGTGATAAATACCATCAACGCCAAAAGCACCAGTTTGGAACTGTAGTTTCTCAACGATAGAGTTGGCTGAGCCGGCCAACAGACCAATAGTAAAGACGATCGCGAAGGTGCTCCACATAACGGTAGATAGGAGCTCTCAAAATATGATAGTGCAATTTAAGGAGTACCTTTTACTAGCTTTACAGCTCTACGCTGAAATATGATGTCACTTGCTCTCTTGACAAATCTTGCATTTCCTCAACGGTTATGATTTTTCAGAGTGTTCCGTTGACCTCTCCTGAGACCACTCCCCCCAGGATCGGATTTCGTATGAAAGCGCTGTTGAAACTCCGGAGAAGTCTGTCGAGCATTTTGCGAATTTTGTAGATGTAATGAGTCTTAACCGGTTGGAAGTTGTTGTGAAAAAGTGGGCTACAGTTGAAGGTATTGATGAGGTCGTGGTAGAGAACGTTTCCTTTTGAGTCGAGATGCTGCCCACCACCACTACAACGACTTCAGACGCTATGGAGGCGTTCTTGAAGGAGGCGGAAGAGGACGAGGACGAGGAGCTGTATGTACCACGTAAATTTAGGAAGAAGGGGACCAGCCACAGGCCCCTGCCTAGTAAGAGTGGCTATGAGGTCATACCACAACTTTACGTGAGGATGATCACCATCGTGGGTCGCCTTAGGCATCAGCATCGTCGACCCCCAGCGAGTCTCCAGTAGAAGAGGAGGAGGAGGAAGAGGCGCCCGGCGTCGTCCTCCCGACTGGTGGACCTTCGCTGTCAGCACAACAGTCCCGATCGCTACTGTTCGAGGCGATGAAAATGAAGAAGGCTCATGATGATATGCCAGAGGAGGCCAAAGCTGAGGAGGAGAAGGTAGTAGGGAGGGAAAGGGTAGCAGAGGGGACGACTTCAATGATCATACGAAACTGAGACTAATCGTTGAGAATTGGCACGCCGGGGACATAACGGTGGTTGGACTTGGTAGTAGAAATTGACATGGGAATACCACCTTCTTTACAACCGGGCTTGCGTGTTGGTAGTATCTACCTACGCCTTGCATACTACTACTACTACTACTACTACTACTACTACTACTACTACGACCGCTGTTACCTGTCAGAGGGCCAAGGAGGAGCGTGAGCGTAACATTCTGAAGGATATAGAGGACAGCATGTCCAAGCCGCTTACTAGTGTGGTGGAGCGTGCCAAGTAACGATTGCGATATACTCGTTTTTATTACTACTAGCCCTCAGAGGGATCACTTACGATATGAGCATGCCCAACATAGCTGGCTGGACTTTACCGAAAAAATATAGGCAAATGACGGAGGAGGAGGCACAGGCCATTCGAGACAAGTAGTTGGGTTGACCAGATTCCGTCACGCGCCACAAAATTACCGGCCTTGCAGGTTCTTCATCGAGGTGAATGGGGATGACGTTTGCCCGCCTATAAAGTCGTTCAAGGACATGCTCTTCCCCCAGGGCGTATTGGAGGTAGTACGGGGGACCTCACAAGGTAGTGTGTCTGCGGTACATATTTCAGGCTCTAAAGAGTAAGGGTATATCGAGGCCGACGCAGATCCAGATGCAGGGCTTACCTGAGGCTCTATTAGGAAGAGACCTCATTGGTATCGCCTTCACTGGTAGTGGTAAAACGCTGGTCTTTGCCATACCTGCCATTCTGAGGTGAGTTGAACAAGGAGTGGTATTGACCTCGCAGTATAGGGTTGTTTTAGAGCGATGGAGATGGAGATGAGAGCTCCAGTGGCGGACAGTGAGGGCCCTTTCTGTCTACTTATCGCGCCTAGTAGGGAACTAGCACAACAGACTCACGAGGTGGTCGAGTACGTAGTGATGGGGGAATCTTGGGGGATACGACCGCCGGGTTTTTCAGATATTATGCATCCTACTTGACCGGCCGACCATCGAGTCGGTCTCGCCATAGGTTGCCGCGACTACGATGTCAGTTGTGCATTGGAGGGGAATCTTTAGGGCGGCAGGCTGCTAACGTTAGAAGGGGCGTGCATATTGTTACAGCGACACCAGGGCGGCTGAACCATATGCTCAATGAGAAGATGTAGTATTGGAATCGCTCACAGTGGTGGTGATGTGAAGAAGGTGTGGTATGGAATTATAGAGCTGACGTATCCAAGGAGTATACTCACATTCCCTCCACTTTAGGTTTACCCTAGCCCAGTGTGTGTACATCTGCCTGGATGAGGCCGACAGAATGGTCGATCTTGGATTCGAGGATGAGGTCAGTTGAATGTCATCAATTTTCGGGTATATTTTTAAGGTGTAGGTGCGTAACACTTTGGACCACTTTGGGCATCAGAGGCAGACGTTACTCTTCTCGGCGACGATGCCTCGGAAAATCCAAGAGTTCGCTACGTCGGCGTTGGTCAATCCGGTGACCATCAACGTTGGACGGGCAGGAGCAGCCAATTTGGATGTTGTTCAGGAGGTACTTGCAAATTTCGCGCGCCACAAAATTAATGGTGTTATGGGCGGTTAGGTTGAATACGTGAAAGCTGAGAGTAAGCTGACGTATCTTCTCCAATGCCTCCAGAAGACGGCGCCACCTGTTATGGTATTCTGCAGCGATAAGGCGAGTTGTGATGAAGTCTTAGAGTAGGTCTCGGGTTCGATCCCTGGGGACGTCATTTTTTCTCTCCAACATTGACGACCATACTACCATACGCCTTTACCAGATACCTCCTTTTAAAGGGTGTCGGTGCTTGCGCAATACATGGTGGGCTGGAACAGAGTGAACGGCACAAGAGTACACGTTTATTCAAGAGCGGAGCGAAGGATGTTTTAATCGGCACTGATGTTGCATCTAAGGTGAAGACAGTCAACTGTCTCCACGGCTGACGGATCTATTATCAGGGTCTCGACTTCCCTGCTATCCAACATGTCATCAACTATGATATGCCCAAGGAGATCGAGAACTATGTCCATAGGATAGGAAGGACTGGTCGATGTGGGCGTACTGGAGTGGCGACAACCTTTATTAATAAGAGTGTCGATGAAACGGTAGTAGAGATAAGAAACCCCCTTTATACTGCTACCATTACTACTCCCTCTAGACCCACTCGTCATACTGCTGATGGTTTAGGTACTATTAGATTTGAAGGCCATCCTAGAGGAAGCCGGTCAGCGAGTACCTCCCTTCCTCGAGCACTTGGAGGCAGTTGGTGGAGAGGACACTGCTGAGGTAAGACGCTTGTGAGTAACCCTTGTAGGAGACATGTCTCAGGTCGTAAATGGCGTCCGTGGATGTGCCTATTGTGGAGGACTCGGGCATCGTATCAAGGACTGCCCTAAATTGGAACAGGCTCGACGCCAGACCAGCCGACCGAGTGATGAGCCTATTGGTGGTCAAGATTGGTGATGAATACTCTAACGTCACACTATTACCATTTCTAATACACGTTTGTTGCGTTTACTTGAGTTTTTGATGGAAACCTCGGATTTTATGAGAAGATGAAAACTTCCTATTTTCTCGAGACCTATTTATATGTTTAGCACTAAAGTCCTCTTGAAAAGGCATCGGTTGAGAAAAGCGAAAATGAGGAAGTATTCTCGCGAGTGATGGAATTGATCGAGACATGTGGCAACTCTCCAGACTACTACAACGGCCGATCCGGTCTATGCACACTATTGGATTCACGGAGGTTGATCACGGGGTAACGTTGGCAGTCGACAAACGCGACGAAGGAGTAATACGGCTATGGCAATACCTCACTTGGAGGTATGGGCGGCTACACACTGACCCGGAAGGGGAGGAGTTTGAGAGAAAGCCGATGAGCAGTCATCTGCAGTCCTCCTTCTAGAATCATGAACTCCCGATGAAGACGGTATTTCTTAGCGGATCCATGACATCGATGCCTAAGCCGGATGGACCGGAGTAGACCGGAGAGTTCCTCAAGGCCGTCGTCCATCGCTCTCGCGTAGAAGCCATCTCCTCCAATATGTATACTTGGCTAGGCTCGTTGAGAAGCCCAACTCGAACACGAGGCAAAAGGCATTATCATAAATTAACAGAAACATCGGCTTGCATGGTGCGTAAAAACTGAGGGGTGATGAGGAGTAAATCGAGGGAATAAGGATCGACTTCAACTTCCCGAAGCACTCGAAAATCGCTAGAAGATACCGCACGGAGGACCTCATCAACCTGACAAGATCTTCCACCGGCCCCAGCTAGCCGCGAAATAGGTCCTTACCTCAACCTGATACCGGGCATGCGGGGCTGTCTCGTTCACTTCGAATTGGGTACAATGCTGTAACTTTCTCAAAGACTCCAACGATATGTTCGCCAAGTTCCTTAGTCGTTTCGATGACGACCAGTAGCTCATTTGAAAGGCGGCCAAAAGCATGGCCGCAGACTCGGCAGGAAGAACTCTCGAGTTTACCGTGGAGATTGCCTCTCCCAGATTAGGGACCCGGGCCCGACTCAAATCCCAGCCCATGAATCGTAAGCCGTATAGGAAGAAGCTCTCGTAGGTGATGGCGTTGGAGACTATCGAGGTCGTGCTGGTGACAGGACACGACAAACGAAAACAATCTGCAATGTAACGTAACTGATTTCAGCAACTCACAATAACAATATGATCAGAATGGACTCTCACATAGGACCCAGCGGTCCAGCCTCGATCACCTTCACAGTCCTCTCCCTCTACCCCTCTACACAGGAGACCTTCATGACGGTAGGGCACCAAGGATATCGCATGGAGGGCAAGGAGGAAGGACTCGCGGTCAGCAGCCTCCCGAGCCAAGCTGTGGAGAGGTTCATCATACCACAGTAGTGGCCTTACTACTACCTGTTCGCCAGAGCCTCTATGTCCGGGTCCAGATCCGCGCATCCGGCTTTCCTCTGGATCCTACAGCGGACATACAGCAGTTGTGCTCTCGCCTGTGGTGATGATAACTCATCAGCACGAGGTAGATGCCTTTCCAATAGAGGGGCGTTCATGGCCATCTGAGGGGGGCACTCCTAACCACTGTTGGAGGAATATATGTTCGCTTTCCTCGGCAATTTCCTCACTAATTGTGGGAGTTCAGGTAGAAGTGTACAGAAACCAACAAGAATTTACCAAAATTCCCTCCCAAATCTCATATTGTCACCAACACATGTAGTCGACCATGTGCATATTCTCCCACACTAGCCTGACCTTGGACAGACCGAAGACCACCCCAACAAGGCCTCGAGGGTCCAGCCGGTCGGAAGGCCGTTGCTCTCCTAGGAGCTCAACCGCTCGGGTGATCACTT
>NW_003211531.1:9298-14769 GCF_000006405.1 Perkinsus marinus ATCC 50983
GAGGGAGGTCCTTCCTCGAAGCTGCGAGAGCGAGCCCCCGAGTGGCACATGCAACCACCACAGCTCGAATGCTCTGCATGTCCCTTTTGGGTATGTCGTAGTTAACCACAGCCGCCATAGCCAAGGCCACATGAGCTAATGCCGTCGGTGAGGGGGTCACCAATTCATGTCCGACCTGCTGTCGGGCTAATAGTGTATCTACCATGCAGGAACCTAAGATACGCCTGCTTGGATCGGCCTCCTACCCCCTCTATCTTGGAGATACCAAGCAACATCCATGATGCGATGAGGTGTCTTCTTATCCCCTAGATGGACCGTAGTCAAATGACGAAGTAGCAAAGAGATGGTATCCAAATCAGGTTGCTGGGCTTGTAGGAAGGACTGTAAGGTCGATCCTGTCCGTGCTTCATGGTGTATGAATTTACGCAGGAATCTCGCCATTCACTCAACTGAGCAGATCTCCAGGACCCCACCCACACAAGCCGAGACTGCTGCATGAAATTAGCAATAAACAGTACGTTCGGAAGGTCTGTACTTCAGCCGACTGAATTTGCTAGTGCCCGAGGCCACCTACATCATCCTCTTCCCTAGCAAAGATCAGGGGAAGCCCGACATTTTCAGAGATGTCACCACTGGGAATTGAACCCTAGTCTTTATCATTCGTAGACTATCTCAATATAAGGTGAACATGATAGAGTCGCCGAAGGTATGAGAGCTAAAACCGGGCCCGCTAGCTGACTCGATGAATAACATCTTTCCGCGTGTGTGGATATCTAACTCCAATTGTGAGGACACTCGAGCCCGCGGCTGGGAGCCTTAATATCTCAGCCTAGGCCCCGCTGCTGAATTCGTATATGGACGTATTTCACTACTCACATACAGTAGGATCCGCTACTCCACCTCACGCAGCGATGCCGGTCAATCCTAGGGTCATCACAAGCCGTGACTGAATTGAACATTTTGAGAAAGACCAGCCTTATCTACCGAGTAGACTCTATGCAGTCAATGTTGGAGGATTTTATGTCCGCTTTCTTCACCTGGAGTAAGGAGACTCCTCGCTAAGTATAGCAGTTCATATACGAATTCGGGTACAAGTGTTCAGAAACCAACAATAATTTCCCAAAATTTCCCAAAATTTCCCGAAAATTTCCGCATCGTCCCCGACACACGTAGTCGACTATGTGTATATCTTCCTTAACTGCATGCATCGGGTTCATAGAAGACGAAGATAATTGTGACCTCTCCCGTAGACAATTCGGCGCCATAAAAATCCTCGCTCGCCCAAATATTGAGGCTTAGGCACGAAACGGTTACAGATAATCGAATCTAACAACGTGTTGCTAAACCAGATGTTTTTCGAGTGGAAACTAATGTACACACGTTTGACATGGTAGATTGTACGACCCGTAGGTGAAACATTTATCAACTCTATCCAGTCAACAGAGAAAACCTATTTGACCCAGATTTGAATTTCACAGGAAACAGACTTCGAACTACATATTCCAGACTAATTTTTGAGCACTGTACAATCTCTCAAAGGTTTGGGCCTCAGCGGCGTCACAGTAGTAGCATCGGGACATACGACTAATGAACGCTTTCACTTGCGTATAATTCTGTATTGACTCAAGGAAAACAATCGAATCTAATTTTCCCATGTGAGTATTGATAAGAGTCTATAGCCATTCAGTCTTATGGCGTGCGCTCCCAGTAGCGTAAAACTCGCTCTCGCCCGACCGTTTCAGACATTGTCCGTTCAAACCATTGTTCGGATCCCGTGGATCTATCTGATCTGTCTGCACTCAATCTCCACTAACTATTGAATCCTTATGTCCGGTTCTGCATCGAGTTCTAGTCCTCCGGAAGCCTTCGACCAGCACTTCCTTAACAACTTGGGGGCTGTGCCGAGAATCCATATCCAAGAACGAGAGACTGCTGTCCAAGTGCTTCCAGGACATTGAAGCTGGTTCTACCGTCGACGTTCAGATCATTCTGAGAAACACCTCTGATGCCCTTACGCCTGTGAAAGCAATGTCCGTACTCGGCCCTATAACGGGCCCCCGGCGTCGGAATCGGCTACAGGCTCGGGGTCCTCAAGCTTGCCCGCTGGAAGCGAACACGCGAGCTCTGATCAATCAGATGGCGTCTCAGTAGCCCCGGTGGTTGTTGTAACGACTTCATTGACTTCGGTCTTCGAAGCAGTATCAGCCGATCTCTGCCGCCTTGCTGATGACCACCTACTCAGCTGTGACCTTCAACTTGGGGGTGGTTTAGGGGCCTGATATCAGTAGTGATCCGATATCGTTGATGAAGATCATCAGATGGATAGACACGGGCAGGAGCGTTGTCATCACCGTGATCGAGCTTGTCGACGAGTACAGGTTGGAAGATGCAAGTGCATGCTTCCGCGAAGAGTGCGAGTTTGTAAGCTTCATAGCCAAGCTGGCATTGGGGATCGATTAGGCATCTTCCCAGAACTTCACGGGCACCACGGAGACCGTCAGAGAATTTGGTGGTGATGTCACGGGCAGAAAGACCATGAGTAGAGTAGAGAGCCGTGTATACATGTGCACAGTGCTCAAACCTCGTAGCATATTGACGGACAGACTCATTGGGTTGTTGGCAGATTCTCTCCCACGCAGCGGAGACACTACGCAACTCGAGCTTCGTCAGATAGGTATGGTCCAAGGCATAGATGATGATGACGTGACCAAACTTCTCGATGTCACTTGGGTGAACACTTCGTTCGACAGTGCCTTTGACAGGCTCTGGTAGACATGCCAGAACTGCCTCCGTAGCAACTTGTCGAGAGCATGGCACGCGCTCGATCGCATCAGCAAAGGCAACACGCCATCTAGCATAGGCACCACTGTGGTTAGGGTCGAACTTGAGGCGGTCATGTACAGGATGACCGATAAAGACACGAACCTGCTTGATAGCCTGATCGATAGGGCGCTTCGTGACATCAGTCTTAATCTGCAACGGACGAATACGGGGAGGGCATGTATAATTTTGATACCCCCCGAAGGTTGAGCATACGGCCGTGGGATTGTGCTGGATGTCGTAGTTGGAAGGGCCACCGATAGACGAGCTCACTTGGGAGACCGATTGCTGTTGTGAAGTGGTAACAACAGCACCGGTGGAGTGATAGGTGTTAGCCTGTTCACCTGTCGTGAGAACACCGGGTATGGCATTCGTGTTGGCTTGAGATGATTGTGCCATGCAGTGAGAGCGATGCTCACTGATAGCAGCGACCGATTCACGTTTCAGCTGTGCTTGGGTCGGAATGGCAACTGTCCATCGAATCTGATAGTGATCCGATGAGGAGAGGTTAATGATAACTCTCGCAAGTTGTCGTGAGACCGGAGTCACCCATGAGGGAAGGTCACAGCTGAGTAGATGGTCATCAGCAAGGCGGCAGAGATCGGCTGATACTGCTTCGAAGACCGAAGTCAATGAAGTCGTTACAACAACCACCGGGGATACTGAGACGCCATCTGATTGATCAGAGCTCGCGTGTTCGCTTCCAGCGGGCAAGCTTGAGGACCCCGAGCCTGTAGCCGATTCCGACGCCGGGGCCGTTATAGGGCCGGGTACGGACATTGCTTTCACAGGCGTAAGGGCATCAGAGGTGTTTCTCAGAATGATCTGAACGTCGACGGTAGAACCAGCTTCAATGTCCTGGAAGCACTTGGACAGCAGTCTCTCGTTCTTGGATATGGATTCTCGGCATGCAGCCCCCAAGTTGTTAAGGAAGTGCTGGTCGAAGGCTTCCGGAGGACTAGAACTCGATGCAGAACCGGACATAAGGATTCAATAGTTAGTGGAGATTGAGTGCAGACAGATCAGATAGATCCACGGGATCCGAACAATGGTTTGAACGGACAATGTCTGAAACGGTCGGGCGAGAGCGAGTTTTACGCTACTGGGAGCGCACGCCATAAGACTGAATGGCTATAGACTCTTATCATCTTGTTAAGGAAGTGCTGGTCGAAGGCTTCCGGAGGACTAGAACTCGATGCAGAACCGGACATAAGGATTCAATAGTTAGTGGAGATTGAGTGCAGACAGATCAGATAGATCCACGGGATCCGAACAATGGTTTGAACGGACAATGTCTGAAACGGTCGGGCGAGAGCGAGTTTTACGCTACTGGGAGCGCACGCCATAAGACTGAATGGCTATAGACTCTTATCATCTCTCCTCCCCGTAAGATTGGCACAAATATCAAAAGTGAATTAAATCTACTGAATGTATGCAATAGTAATGGGATTCATATTCTGGGCTTTACCGAAGTACTCCCGCATATTTCTAGAATCTTGAACAGTGCCGTCGGAAAGCTTGTAAGTAGAATCGCCAAGTACTTGTTGAACCAGTAGAGGGCCTCTCCATGAAGGAGTAAGGGGGTCGACGTTACGGACCCACTTCATCACGGAGTCACCAACCTTGAATAGACGTCGTCGTGCGACTTGTCGAGTGTAGGTTGATGGACTGATACGCGAGAGAGCATCAGCACGCATCTTCTCCATTACGTTGAGAGTGCTGTTGACCATTCTCTGTCGTTCTCGATCACGACGTCGAGCCTCGAAACGGACAGAGTCTTCGTCGATAGTGTTGCTGACGTCTTCAAACCGTCTTGAAAAGGGCGTTAGAGCGTCGAAACCGTAGAATAGCTCTTGAGGACTGTAGCCATATGTAGATCGGGTGTTGATCCTCCGCTGAGCTTTCGTGACATAGGCCGGCCACGATTCAGGATGTTCAGCACAGAGGGCCTTCAATGACTTCTTGAGACCAGAGTGTTGACGTTCTAATAGGGCATTGCGATGGGGGCTAGCGACAGGGATACATCTCAAGGTAGCACCTATGCTGGCAACCCAGGCGCGGAAGTAAACACCAGTGAAATAGCGGGCATTGTCGACTGTGAAGACTCGTGGGACTCCGACCTGATCGATCAGCCTTGCTTCGAGGATACCAGTGATGGTCTTGCTGGTGATGTCGGGAGTTGGAAAGAACCAACAATAACCGCTGCAACAGTCCATGCATGATATGATGAACTTGAAGGGGTGGGAGAAGGATTCCGACACAGGCAGAGGACCGACAATATCAAGGAAGCAACAGTCGAGGATCTTCATAGGCCTTGAAGTACTTCTCAATGGGGGACCGATGGGGTTAACGTTGCCCCGACGGCCGGCTGAGAACTGGCATGCGCATCTTGACACCACGTGTTGAACAAGCCGAGAGACACCAGGGATGTAGAAAGCCTTTACTACACTGTCGTGGGTTTGCTTGAGCGGACAATGACCGAGGAAGATGTGGATATCTTCGATAACCGAGTGAGCAAACCGTTGAGGTAGAAAGTAACGATGCCCATATCGCAACAATCCGTCGTTGTCAATGGTGAACTGTGAGCGGGGGAGACTGGCGAGCCTCTGACAAGTAGGGTCATTGGTCTGGACGTCTCGGAGCCAAGTGCG
>NW_003211531.1:14869-18350 GCF_000006405.1 Perkinsus marinus ATCC 50983
CTCAAGAAGGTCGATCATTCTCAGATCATCTCCATCTGTGCACTAGCTACCAAAGAGCTTGGTATACCGCCTGATAACTGCCTACGCTGCGGGTTGCCTTCACATCAGGCCAACTCATGTCGTCATACTCAAATCTTCAAGCAGAAGGAGCGTTGTGACAGGTGTGGCCGACTCCGTACTGGTAGCGAGCACAAGTGCCAATCCAAGAGTTTCAAGTGCGGTAGATGCAAGCGCAATGGTCATTGAGTGGTGTCTGCCGAAAGGTTATCAACAATGACAGTATGACATCCACTACTCAAGCCAATATGTCCACTGTTGCAACGGAGATCTCTGACGGCTCTGAGCTAAAGATCATCCACAGCAGTGTCGCCTGTGCTTCATCTCGTACAGCACTTCATGATATCGTCGGTTCACTCCCTGCTGATCCGGTGGTGAACCTTGTCGCTGGTCATGATGCTCCAAAGACTTATTGTCCTATCCAGGGACTCGTGGATAGTGGTGCGAACGCCTCCATTCTGAACAGCTCTACCGTTCACTTTCTTCTTGCTAATGACATCATAAGGCCTGCTGATGTCAAGGCTCTATCACCGCCTGTGTCCGTTACCTTCGGTAATAATCAGGCTCTCTCGGCTGACTCTGTCGCAAAGGTCCCTTGCTTCCTTGGATCCGCTGGCACTGTCACCATCTCATTTCTGGTCGTTGATGGGTGTCGTCCACATTGTCTTATAGGCCGTAACATGTTCTCACTTTTGGGCATTCGGCTGGTCTCTGACAAAGGCGTGGACATCGTTTGCAACATGGCCTCCGCCAAAAATAGTCCGGCGCCCGCCACATCAACCCCACTCTGTGCCCGCTCTGAAGCCGCTCTAACCCCATTGGTCGAAGTCATTCCTGATGACATTGATCCCAAACGGAAGAGGCTGAGAGCTAGGCTCCCTGCTGTCGAGGACGCTCTCATCTATCCATATAGAGCACCATCACGGAAGAGGAGTGTGGTCGATCAGTCCATCATCCATTCGCGCCTGACGAGTATGGCCGAAGCTGGCAAGGTCAAGCCATCTTGTCCGGAAGCATGCACTTGCATCTTCCAACCTGTACTCGTCGACAAGCTCGATCACGGTGATGATACCGCTCCTGCCCGTGTCTATCCATCTGATGATCTTCATCAACGATATCGGATCACTACTGATATCAGGCCCCTGAACCACCTCTCACTGCGGACAGACAGCAATGGTCGCTTCGTCTATTATCCGCAATCTGTGGTACGAGACCTTCCCCCCACTTCTGATGTCACCTCTAAACAATATCAGTCGTCGGCCATCGATCAACTCCGTCGCACGGATATTCACCACTGCAACTTCTGGTGTCGGTTGGATCTGGTGGATGCTTTCGGCTGTGCTCGAATTCATCCCACCCTGATGACAAAAATAGCGACCACTAGCGTCGACCCTATCACTGGCAAGGAGCACGTCTGGCAAATCTGCACCATACCCCAGGGATGGTGCTGGTCAAGTATTCTCTTCCATACCTGTGTACATTGGCTTGTACACAACCCCATCAAAGAAGCTCTCGCAAAAGCTAACTGCCCGTGCTCTGTCCTATTCGTGCAAGATGACATCCTGCTAGGTTGTCCTACCAAAGCTGATTCTATGAAGGCTCTTTCTATCGTCACCAGTGTCCTACAAGACTATTGCTTTGCTGTTAACCCCCTGAAGACTGTCGGCCCTGCATCGGTAACTCCCTTTTGCGGTTTGGTCATCGAGTCAGGTGGACGCTATCGTCCGCATCCATCGCGGAGGGTACTCACTGAGGCATCTTTTGATCTCGCATGGGACGAGTTTATCAACGGAACCTTCAAGGCCAAGCGTAAGCGAGGAGCTCCTAAAGTTGCCGCAGCTGCCTCAAACCTCAAAATCTTGTCTCGGGTATCATGGCTCAAATCATGGTGTGGTACATTCAACTACTTCCTTGGTCATCTTGGAAAGCAGCAGCTTGATGCTCTGCATGCTCTCACTGACGTGTCCAAGCGACTCCAAGATCCCGCCATCACCGACGAGGAGGTGGAAGCTCAGAGTACCCTTGTGCGGGCGGCTTTCAAGTCACTGTTCGACTACTATCTCAGTGGTATACCGGCTCTATATGCCGCTCGAGACGACCAAGCCATCGGCACCATCGTCCTCAGTGATGCCAGAACGACAGAGAATGGTCAACAGCACTCTCAACGTAATGGAGAAGATGCGTGCTGATGCTCTCTCGCGTATCAATCCATCAACCTACACTCGACAAGTCGCACGACGACGTCTATTCAAGGTTGGTGACTCCGTGATGAAGTGGGTCCGTAACGTCGACCCCCTTACTCCTTCATGGAGAGGCCCTCTACTGGTTCAACAAGTACTTGGCGATTCTACTTACAAGCTTTCCGACGGCACTGTTCAAGATTCTAGAAATATGCCGGAGTACTTCGGTAAAGCCCAGAATATGAATCCCATTACTATTGCATACATTCAGTAGATTTAATTCACTTTTGATATTTGTGCCAATCTTACGGGGAGGAGAGATGATAAGAGTCTATAGCCATTCAGTCTTATGGCGTGCGCTCCCAGTAGCGTAAAACTCGCTCTCGCCCGACCGTTTCAGACATTGTCCGTTCAAACCATTGTTCGGATCCCGTGGATCTATCTGATCTGTCTGGGCATATTCTCATGCGCGCCCCTAATTCTGCCGCCCCGCCCCTAATTCTTTCGCTCCGCCCCAAAATTTTAGAAAATGCCCTTATATTAATACAATGCCCCTAAGTCAAAACAAAAAGCTAAAGCCGCCTGCGGCGCAGCATATCCTCATGGCTTTGGAATCTCGAGGATAGTCAAATCAATAGGATGCACAAATAGTCAGTTTCCACATCATTTCTTTGTCACTTGGTCGCAACAGTCAACTCCGTATGCATTGAGGAAATGCAAGGGAGCAAGCTCTTGTAAGGGCACCGAGCTCAGTATCAACGATTGCCGAACTTCAGTGTCTCGAATATCATATCCGTGGCTATTCCCATACAGTTCAAGTATACACCCAGATTCTGTGAACTATAGAGTGGGGGAGCGTGGACGGAATTTGACCGTCAATATCAACGATTGCTGAACTTCGGTGTCTCGAATATCATATCCGTGGCTATTCTGATACAGTTTAAGTATACACCCAGATTCTGTGAACTATAGAGTGGGGGAGCGTGGACGGAATTTGACCGTCAATATCGTCGATTGCTGAACTTCGGTGTCTCGAATATCATATCCGTGGCTATTCTGATACAGTTCAAGTATACACCCAGATTCTGTGAGCTATAGAGTGGGGGAGCGTCGACGGAATTCGACCGTCAATATCAACGATTGCCGAACTTCAGTGTCTCGAACATCATATCCGTGGCTATTCTGATACAGTTTAAGTATACACCCAGATTCTGTGAACTATAGAGTGGGGGAGCGGGACGGAA
>NW_003211531.1:18450-20514 GCF_000006405.1 Perkinsus marinus ATCC 50983
GTGTCTCGAACATCATATCCGTGCTATCCCATACAGTTCAAGTATACACCCAGATTCTGTGAACTATAGAGTGGGGGAGCGTGGACGGAATTTGACCGTCAATATCGTCGATTGCTGAACTTCGGTGTCTCGAATATCATATCCGTGGCTATTCTGATACAGTTCAAGTATACACCCAGATTCTGTGAGCTATAGAGTGGGGGAGCGTGGACGGAATTCGACCGTCAATATCAACGATTGCCGAACTTCAGTGTCTCGAACATCATATCCGTGGCTATTCCCATACAGTTCAAGTATACACCCAGATTCTGTGGACTATAGAGTGGGGGAGCGTGGACGGAATTTGACCTTCAATATCGTCGATTGCTGAACTTCGGTGTCTCGAACATCATATCCGTGGCTATTCTGATACAGTTTAAGTATACACCCAGATTCTGTGAACTATAGAGTGGGGGAGCGTGGACGGAATTTGACCGTCAATATCAACGATTGCTGAACTTCGGTGTCCCGAACATCATATCCATGGCTATTGTGATACAGTTTAAGTATACATCCAGATTCTGTGAACTATAGAGTGGGGGAGCGTGGACGGAATTTGACCGTCAATATCAACGATTGCTGAATTTCGGTGTCTCGAATATCATATCCGTGGCTATTCACATACAGTTCAAGTATACACCCAGATTCTGTGAACTATAGAGTGGGGGAGCGTGGACGGAATTTGACCGTCAATATCGTCGATCGCTGAACTGCGGTGTCTCGAATATCATATCCGTGGCTATTCTGATACAGTTTAAGTATACACCCAGATTCTGTGAACTATAGAGTGGGGGAGCGTGGACGGAATTTGACCGTCAATATCGTCGATTGCTGAACTTCGGTGTCTCGAATATCATATCCGTGGCTATTCCCATACAGCTCAAGTATACACCCAGATTCTGTGAACTATAGAGTGGGGGAGCGTGGACGGAATTTGACCGTCAATATCAACGATTGCTGAACTTCGGTGTCTCGAATATCATATCCGTGGCTATTCCCATACAGTTCAAGTATACACCCAGATTCTGTGAACTATAGAGTGGGGGAGCGTGGACGGAATTTGACCGTCAATATCAACGATTGCTGAACTTTGGTGTCTCGAATATCATATCCGTGGCTATTCTGATACAGTTCAAGTATACACCCAGATTCTGCGAGCTATAGAGTGGGGGAGCGTGGACGGAATTTGACCGTCAATACCAACGATTGCTGAACTTTGGTGTCTCGAATATCATATCCGTGGCTATTCCCATACAGTTCAAGTATACACCCAGATTCTGTGAACTATAGAGTGAGGGAGCGTGGACGGAATTTGACCGTCAATATCAACGATTGCTGAACTTCGGTGTCTCGAATATCATATCCGTGGCTATTCCCATACAGTTCAAGTATACACCCAGATTCTGTGAACTATAGAGTGGGGGAGCGTGGACGGAATTTGACCGTCAATATCAACGATAGAAAAGAAAAGCGTTCCGTATTGGAACTTGAGAATGACTTCGCCACTGGACATAGCAAAATAACGAACACAAGTCACACTGCTTCAGGTAAAGCGGTACAAAACTCAACAGCATATCATATGCCGCATATGAATGAGCCAATGTTCTATAATGGGTATTGCTATTGCAGTCTGCAGAACACATATGACATAAATTGTGTATATAAGTAGCAGTAGTAGTGTAACGTAGTAGTAGAGAAGTTAGGTAGTAGTTAAGATAGTTTGCGTCTAAACATCGTGCATGCGTGCAGTTTATCATTGCCATTGGTGCACGCATGAACATTCTACAGAGCTTCCACGTCCGATTACGATTCGCTTTGATTGATATCGCCATATAGATGCAAGCCAGGTGTGAGGCTTGCCTAGATACTCATATATACAGTACTATTTTTGTATCAGGAACGTTCAAACGATCACAAAATATTCGATCCAATTGTAATTTCCCATGAACAGCTGCGGGTAGTTGTGCGTCAGATATCCCTATGCATTCCCTTAGTAGTAATTTACTAACACTTCACTATTAGTCA
>NW_003211531.1:20614-23114 GCF_000006405.1 Perkinsus marinus ATCC 50983
TGAGCAAGCAATATCTGAATCATACAATATGGAATAATAATTGATGAAAATTTAATTAACAACTTAAACCAAAGGCAGATCGTCATCAGGAGTGGATAGGTCTTATTAATGTCGGTGAGACACGGTCTGTGCGCAAGAGCGTGCAGCATTGGTTCTCCATCGACACAAAGTGTTCCACTTTGTCATCAACTCCTTAGTCTGTAGAGTCTGAATACGATTGCCGCCTCGAATCGGATTGTGCCTATGATTATTCTTATAACTAATGTAGCTACTCTATTGAAGTACTCAGATAGTATCAGCATTACAGATAATTATCTTTACCTGAATAGTACTACAGGTGATTACAGATAAGCATATGAACCAACCACAACATGACACTATCACCATAAAAGGAATGCATCAGTACGTACTTAATACCGACTGCCGGCTATAATTACAATCAATCCTACAATGTAGGATTGCTCATGATATAGGAAAAGCGTCCCACGATCTTATCAGACTGCACCACCGAGAGGCCAAATCCGCCACTCGGCTCGACGGCCGCAGGCTTCGCATAATATGCAACTCGGTCACGGAGACGCACAGCTGGCGATCATGGACCATCTTCATCAGAGCTTGTACCGCGTCCCGCTTCCGCAGACTCTGATTCTTAGGCATAATTGCTGCTCGGGTGAACTGTGGAGGATACGCTTTGTGAGTTATACAGTACAGTTTTTCTCAATTTGAGGACGCATAGGAGAGGAGACGTTCGAGCCGCAGTCAGATCCATTCGGACGTGAAGAGGGATTGTTTGGCATGCACGACGTTCGAGCCGACAAGAAAAATGGCAAATTTTTCTTGTTTGGCATGCCGACAAAAAATGGCGGGTGATTACAGAAATACGCGAGGACGGATTTAGAGTTTTTGCGGGCGGCGCGCATGAGAATATGCCCAAGCGCCACTGTAGACCAAGGCAATCTTGAGCACTCGGCGAATCTTGCATATTCCTCAAGAAACACAACAAATCTTGAAGATTGTCACTGTGGCAGTGCCACATGAGACATTTTAGTAACGGTGTGAATCCGGAAGTAGTTGGAGCGGTTTTTAATACAGGTTTCAATGGAACCTGCGTTCGAATTTCCGGAACATTCTCGGTCTTGATGCCTGCAGTGTCTCAGTACGTTCCAAAAATTACAAATATTTGGATATTCAGTGATCATGCACCTGAGTCTGTAGCACAACACGTCCCCGCAATCGCATTAATGCCTCCGTGAGCAGAAACTGTGGATTGAACGTTTCCTCGCGCTTCGGGACTGACTTACAGAAATAAGGGCATAACTTGAAATTTAAGGGGGAAAATTTAAAAATAGGGGCATGCCTCAAGAATTAGGGGCGCGCGCTGCATGCAACCGTCTGTCTGCACTCAATCTCCACTAACTATTGAATCCTTATGTCCGGTTCTGCATCGAGTTCTAGTCCTCCGGAAGCCTTCGACCAGCACTTCCTTAACAGTATCATCCAATTTAGTACCTTGTAAGTCCATGAGAGTAGCACGAGCAAGTCACCATTGTCGACAAGGAACTCTCCAGATTCTGGAGAGTTGCTTTTTTCTGCTTCTACTGGAGTCCAGAAGAGAAGCAGTTTTGGATATATCCATATCACTAACGTACACTAGACTAGAATCGCATCACACGAGGGCCGACCTCTGATGCTTAGTTTGCCATAGCATGTCCAGCCTTGACAACGACACCTCAGCCTATGAGAGTTTAGTGTCGGTAAATTCAATTCTCTTCTCAACTGCATTGCTCCTGACGTTCGTATGGGGGTAATAAACTTCCTTGTCGTTGACATGTAGCCCTAGGCCCTCAGGTACTTTATAAATACGGGGAAGTCTCGACATATATCGCAGTCGACTGGAGCTGTTATTATTGGGTTTATCATGGGAGTCGTAGGTCCCTGGTTCAATCCCCGGTCAGGGTATGTCCTATAATCAGGTGATCAGGCTCCTAGGAGCAGGAGACCGTAAGGAGATATTAGGGATAAGTGCGGAACTGTTCTATTTCGTAAAACGCTAGATTCACTCGGGGTGGTCAGCCTGGTAGCTCCATAGGCACTGTTACCGCCGATTATATTCGAGGCCAGTTTCTCGCTCAACACGGATATGTTCATGAGCAATCTCACATCAATATTAGTCTTCGCGTTCATCGGTACCATAAATCGGTCAATTCATCATCCAAGTCGAGTACCTCTATAGGCACAACCATATCGGCCTATGTTACGTCCATAGGGTTGTGGACGTTCTCTACTACCTGGCTTGTCGGCCTTAAGAATACAGATGCCCTGCGGGGTTACTGTATGACATTTGGGGCTCTCATCTCCAGTGAGTAGCATCCTGCCCTCCTCAGCAACAGCCTGTCGAAGGTACCGATCCAGTAGCAGTGATGGCGCTCATGAGGGGGTCCAAATACCGACCCAATAAGACATTGCATTCTCTGGTCTTCGGTGAGAGCGTCTTGAACGA
>NW_003211531.1:24480-28778 GCF_000006405.1 Perkinsus marinus ATCC 50983
GGGGCCATCCTCACCAGCGTGTCTTTGAACATCGCGAACTTGGGCTTCACACCATACAACTCCCCTTCCGCGATGTACCCGAATATTGTATTCGTATTAGCAACCGCGACTTCACGATGCGGCCGAGGGGGCATAAAATCAAAGGCAACTATAACTCCCTATTGAGATACTATAGCGCTATACAGCGAGGTATATGACGATAATATGACGTGGATGATGATAATACTACTAAGTAGATATGTGTACGTTTGAGTAACAACAATAGACCCGGGTTCAATTCCCAGCACCTCCTATTTGGATAACATTCGAGTCCTCTTCCTCCGAAGCATCAGTATCAGCCATGCGCTCTCCAAAAGGTACCATAGTCGTATCCTCTTCCGATGACGACACCGACGATCCACACCCACCCTCGAGGTCCACACTCTGCGACACAACAGAGTTGTCCCCTTCGTCATCCCTACCATCTTACCTCCACATCACCCCTTGCCAACGGCTGCTGGGCCGCTACCTTATTGAACCACTTCATATCAGATGCCGCCAGCTGGCCTATCATATGGTCTCGTATGGCAAACTAATACCAACAACATGACCAAGAGCAACCCTCAGAAAGGACCTACCCGTATTGCTCTTATCCTCCTACTCACCTGTCCACGGACTCGTAGACTTCGAAAGCCCCATTCGATTTCACTCCAGCTCAGTCCAGTGACAGACGTGCCTTCAGAGCTTGACTCCACCCACTTAAACCGAGGATCATCTCCCTGCCAACCAATACATCATGAGAATGTGTTTAGGAAAAAAGCGCGCGCCCTGTTGATCGATAATGTCTCCATCAACTCACCTCCAGTTCAGGATCTTCCATCCGCAGCACAAACTGCGAGAAGTCGTCCATGCAAAAATACATATCCTCTCGATACAGTCGACTATAGCCCTACCACACCATCGTCACTTCCTACCCGCACCACCCCCTCCATCAGCTCACCGCCAAACCCCCACCAGCCGAGTCCGTCGCTGGTAGCACATACAGTGGGGAGTACTCTAGCCACAGATAGGCCGTGTCGATCTGCTCGGGTCCACGATAGGGTTGCAGGAAACGCAAAGACGCAAGGGACGAACCAATACCCGTCTCGTCATTCACACCTAAACCCTCAACCAGTGGAGGAGAATATGCACGTGGTGAAATACATGTGTCCATAGGGATGAGCAAATTCCGAAAAAATTGCAGAAAATTCTCCCGGATTTTCCAACTCTGATTCGCGTCTAAGTCTATATAATACACTCAGGAAAACCCCGAGCTTAACCGCACATTTACTCCAAGACTTCTACCAACCCGATTCTCACCAGCTGTTGAATACAACTGTATAGTAGCCTCGTCCACAAGGGGGCTGCTTGGGCCCACCAACGGCTCTACTGATATGATCTGAAATCATAATGACCACTGCTAAAAGAAAACGCAAATAAGAATTACAGTGAAAGCTAGAGTCGGGCGTTGAGACCTTCTGGTTCTGAATCTGCTAGTGATACCGTTACGCTCCACCTTAAGGAAATGCGTCACTGGCGACAGCATCTCCACCTGACGAGAGACAAACAGGGAAACCCGTCAGTAAATTTCCAAAATGATTCGAAATCAACAAGGCGTTACCTTCAAGGCTATTACGATTTCATCATTACCATTCCATTTCCAAAACCAACTAAATGCACTACTACCCCTACTACTTCAATGAGGACCTTGAGACCGTTGAGATCAGTCGGAGTGTCCGTAGGGCTGAAGCGGCCATCATGCACTACAGCTGACACCAAGTCGCTATCGGCAGTGTAGGTCAGCTGGGCCTGAGCAAGTATCCTATAGGACTAGTCATCCTCCTACTCCTCCTAGCGACCACTCTAGCCAGCACCAATGAATGTTACGACGAGGGACGATTTGAAATTCATGAATATGTCGACATCCTCTCGTTAGAAGCGTGTCCACCATCCCAGGACGCCTCTGAGGCCCTATCCGTTGCTACCGTATCGAGATCTCGTCCGGCTATTGTAATATACCTATCCTTAGCCCTAGAGGTGGATCCCGACGTCGCTCGTTGCTTCTGGAATAACGACATCACAAGGGTAGTGATAGCAAGGAATGTGACTGACCACCTTGGTAGTAGAGAGGAGCCTAGACCTCTTGGAGGAGTTGCAACAACACCACAAGCGTTGGGCCCTCAGTAAAGGGTTGTGGGCTAATAAATCACCAGCGGCGATACGGATGTCCATCACCTGAGTATAACAGCCTGATGAATATCAACAGCCGAGCATCAGTGCCGGCCTACCATTCCAACATCATCTTTAGTGATCGGCAGTCCTCTAGGAATAGGTTGGTACATCATCACTCTGCTAACCACCACCGGGTGCTCAGCACGACGACGTCGCTTCGTCTGTTGATACCTTGAAGGCTCCGTCGACTCCGCCTCACTAGAGCTCGTCTGAAGACCCTTTTCGTGGTGTCACCATCCTATCACCACTTGTATTACCTCACTGGTGGCAGGTACTGCCAGGGTAGCCTCTTGGTCGCCCATCTCCTCATCAGAAGAGCGCTCCGGGGACGGTGATGATGATGCCTATTCAACAGATCGAGAGTCCACCATACCTCAGCCTTCCCTACCTCTCGACCTCTGTATCTCATCCAGTACGCCAAAATAAAGGCAACAACAACAAGAACCTTCTTACTCAGAGACAACCGCGCTCGCCCAGAAGTAGCGCTCGCCCGATACTCTCCACCACTCTGCGCTGCTGGGTGGAAGGCTTTGCTAAAGAGGCTCCTATCGTTTCCCAGAGAGGGAGCTGTTCCGAGTTGACATCAACACTAGTCAAAGAAGACTTTGAGAAAAGTCACATGTAGAGCCCAACAAGATCTGTGATCGGGAGGGTGATTTAGAACACGTGCTGCAGCCCCTCCATCACTAGCCGTTTCATTGTCTTAGCAACAAGCGCGTGACGAATGAACTGTCATCAGAGCAGCTAAGGACGACCTGTTGATGATAAGCAGGTCTTTTCACATGCGTGGTGAGGACGGTGACACCGAAGGGTGACAGATGATGGTCCGTCGATATGAAGCAGACTGACCTGTCGGAGAAGAATATGAAATACTTGAACACAGAAGATGAGGCATTTTGTCGTGTGGTGTGATAGGTTATGAACACTAAGATGGACGCACTCGCTTAGGTCAAGAGTAGAGAAGAGAGAGGCCCCAGAGGGTATCGCCTAATGTTTCCTACTGTGTGTTCCTGTTACCATTAGAGAACTCAAGGCGATGGTTAACGGAATCTAGAGATTCTATCTACAATCACACTAATGAAATCATCAACTAACTCAAAGTTGAGATTCCATAGTTGTGCACTCTGCAACACTACGGTCGTGGTAGTCAACATCACATAACCACTGCACACGAAATCTGTCCCTGAGCGAAGTGGAGGGATGAGTATCATCACAAATCGGCGGAATCTTGGCCTTTCACAGTGTGGCTCGACACCGATATGAATGGCTGGAGAGATATCTTGCCCAGGGTGGTCGTATACCTCCCTCACTCCTTCAGCCCAATAGTCTGTATAGTCTGCATCCAGATGCTCACCATAGTATGAGTAGCAGCAACAACAGCTCCGCTTTCATCGCCGATGGCGACATTTGACGACCCATCCTGCGACATTTGTGTTCGCAGTATGAACCCCGGTGCGTCGTAAGACAGCTTGTGACTGGCATGGAAAAACTTCCTACTCGACCCTTGGCGAGTTGCCTAAAGCAGGAGTCGTGATGAATATGATGATACTGGTCAGGCATCCCACTTGCATAGCCTTACCATGTGGCGACATCTCCAATTGAAAAATACTGATCTCTCTCTCCTCAAGCTTCCCGTTTCCTTCTTCTGCTTTCTTCACCGTCACCTTTGGCTCTCCCGATTCACCAACAGCTTCGGTAGCTTCGTGAAGTGCCGGTATCTTACCTCTGAAAGGAGCACATGTGTCGGACATGTCGCGGAGCCGATCCGTGAGACCACCGAATGGCATCAGCTGTCTGATGTAGGAGACATGGTAGAATTGCACGCGTGTACAAAAGTTGACGTGCTTGCCTGCACACGATCCCCGATTACGCTGCGGTGAGTTTCTTAAGTGCTTTCCAACCTCCAGGGAAGCGGTGATACTTCATGAGTCAATATTACATCGCTTACACGATGGAGATGTACAAAATAACAGCTGCGGGATTCGAACCCGCGCTCTTTTCGGACCAGCGCCTGAAGCTGGCGCCTTAGACCGCTCGGCCAAACTGTC
>NW_003211531.1:28878-37821 GCF_000006405.1 Perkinsus marinus ATCC 50983
CTTCTAGTGTTACCGCTGCTCGCGATGTGTCAGTGAGGTTCTTCATCACTTTAGAGGAGGGACCGTCGTGGCTTCCTTCACCGGGCATTGCAGATCATAGGATGAATCGGGCGGAAGCCCACAGACTGAGTGTTGATATTCGGAAGGGCAATTCTCATAACTGATTGGCTGAGTCGACGATCGGTCTCAGTAAGAATCCTATCGAACGTGGGCCCAAGATGTTACATATATTTGAGCATAGCGACCGGAGATCCGATGAGAGGGCCTTCCTTGATTCGACGAGCCAACTCTCACTGATTGACAAACATGGACTTGGTCCATCATCAGAAACGGAGTTCAAGAAAGCACATGAACTGGTAGTAGTTAGAATGTGCGTCGTCAAATTAATAGACAATCGTATAGATATCCTCAAGCACGCCGGGCACAGTCGTAGTAATGGTGCAAATCCACCACGAGGTGTCCGAAATCAATGAATTGAAGAATTACGTCTTCGAGTGTAGCAATGCTCCCATAGAAGTTTCTGAATATAGAGAAGAAGGTTCTCTAATGATGCCGTCAATAGCGTCTGTCATGGACGAATCCACGCTATACCTACTGTTCGTATGAAGAGGAGCAGAGAGCGGGCGCTTAACTGTGCCCTGCATGGTTCCTCCTCTGACCGTGTCCAATAGATTGAACATTTATTGAAGTCAGATCATGCTCAATCGCTCAACAGCAGTGGGTGTTGCGATGCGAGTTGGGCGTGGAGCTCAGCTGAAACCGTGGACAAAGTTCAACGACCATACCAGGGGAGAAGACACGATCCACAGTGCCTACAATAGCAAAGACAGATATCACACTCACCAGGCGCCCTTCTTGAATATATCCCACTCGACGGGCCAAGCAAGACGAGCATAATCTATTCGAGATCGATTGAATCTCTTCACACTAGCAACGATCCTCCTCCATAGGGATCTGCCTTTTGAAGGGGCTTCCAGCACAGCTGCCATGGTATCCTCAAACAAGGACGGAAGTAGTAACACGAAGCACAACGACAGCTACCAAGACCACCATGCCGACATAATTCCCAATGTCGGCAAGCTCCCCAACATCAGAGTAAATTCAGTACTTCTACTGAGTAATGAGTATGTAAGTAACAGTACGAAGTGAAATACACCAACCTAATTCTGGAAGCCCTAAAGACGGCGACTAGATATGCACACTCCAACAGGATCATCATCACAACGCTGTGTCTTCGACGTGTTCGTGACTCAACAGCAAGCTCGATAGAAGCTACGTATACAGCAAGCAAAGGAACAGGGATAGGTAACGACCAGGAAAAGAGGGAGGGGCTTTCAATGGACACTATTAGCAGTGGAGGCGAGCTTAGCCAGGACGCTCTGTACGTTAGTGGCAATATCGTCTATAGACACGCTCTGTAATTCCAACACTTTCTCCTCCCCAAAGTGCTCCCGACAGTCATCAAGTATCTACAACGATAAAAATATGCCCTCACCGAGGATCGAACCCGGGAGGAGTCTAGCTGCTAGACTCTAGCATACCGTCTGGAATATTTCACATTCAACATTCTCCTTTATCTTCGCCTCCGTATAATGACGTTGCTCCAGGCGTGACCAAAGAGCATCCGTAGAGCACCTTAGGACCACTACCAAGTCGAACCTGAGCAGCCATACCATCACAGTAACCAACTCTACCTTAAAAACCACTGCACGTAACTCGGTGAAAAATCGATGAGAAAACACAGAAAATATGTTCCTCAGGCGATGTTACACGAAAAATGGACACCAGATTAATATCATAATCAATGCTGATTTCCCTGAAACGTCATAGTCAATTTCCAGCTGGATTTGAGTACTACAACCCTCCTTCCCAAACGATAGAACATTCTCCTATAGTAAACTCATTCTCGCCATCGCACAAGGCGCTCCAGCCGAGCTGTTTTGAATACCTTCGAAAAACCTAGCTCACTGTTGAATTCTGCGAGTAACGCAGATACGACATTAATTTCGAGCTGCCATTCCAATGATGCACATTTGCACTATGTACCTCTACAATTTAGTTTTATTCACATCACTGCTACACCCTACTATTACCACTCAGGCGGGAGGAAATCCGGAGAGTGAAAATCGATAACGACATTTTCCTTTCCGAAAACTCCGAGGCTCTCGAGATGCTGCTCAACAGCATCCTCATCGAATATGCTACAGTTATGGTCATCATCCCACTCGCTGTACAAATGCTCTGCTGCAACTAAAGGAAAAGAATCTTAGGTTAGACTTGGTAAGATTCAGATTAAGTACTAGTCTTGCCAAGCTCTATAACCCGACATGATCCTATCGCAGACCCCAACTCCTTAGAAAACGTTGATTTCCCAACACCTGGCGTACCTGCTACCAGAACAGAGTACGGCATTGCTACGGGAAATGGGTAAACTACACTGAAAAGATATGACCTTGTGCATGCGTGCAGCAACCAACACTACTTCTAACACGCCCTGATGCTAATATACCAGAAGACTGTAACCCAACAGCTCATTCTCACGTCGGGATATTCGTAGTAGAAGAAATGGTAACAACAAGGAAGAACACCGTACTCCATCGACGATTGCACTCAGTAACCAAGAGTAACCTGAGGTCCCCGGTTCGATCCCCGGCAGCCGCATTTCTCCACTCACCTGTTGCTTGGCTATCGCCACCGGATCCGTCTGCGTCCCAATAGGTGCCGTGAACTGTTTGGGTATCCACAACGCCACTGCGGCAGCTGCCGATGCTATCAACGACCTCGTCGGAGAGAACTTAACGCATCTAGGGTATCCAGAATGGCCCTTTAGGATAGCCACCGGCTTGGGCTCGCAGGCTTGCACATTAACAGGGTCCTCACTCATGGCCTGTTCCTGTGCCCCTTTGGTGAGAGTCGGCCATACATAAATACTACCACCAGGCACTCCACAGAGAACGTAACTGAATCACAGTGAACCGAAATATTTCTAATATTTTCATACCGCGCGTCCGGCGAAAATGTCGGCCTGAGCCCATCCCGCTCTGGCAAGCTCTTCCACGTCTGTGACCCCGACTGCAAGTGGGGATCGTCAAATTTATAAGTCGCTCTCAAGCGCCCAGAAAAAGAGTCTATGGCGAACAGGTCTCCCGCAGCTGTCGAACATAAAAGGTATCTGAACGGAAATCAAATCTTAGCGGAGCGATGCAAACAATAACGTACTTTCCACAAGTGAGAATAGCATCGACCTCAAAGGGCTTCCTTGCGTAAATGGCGACAAGTCGAATGCCTCAAACTCCCCCTGAAATACCACGAATAGAAACCCCATAAAGAAATACCCAACAAATTGCCATTCCTTAAAACTAAAGTACGTGAAGAGCAACTACCCGACCATCACTACTACTACCCTATCGAATTGGCGATTGTCAAACATATGCACTTTAGCGATGGGCTTCTTGCCAGCATCCCCTGTTGGTGTAGAACTCGATACAGCAAAGACCAAGCCTTGAGTATCATAGGTCGCACAGGGACCACCGAGAATGCCACTCGAGGTACCTGATGCAATGACAACAACGACTGTCCGTGCAGTTCGCCAGAGTGAACTTTCAAATTCGTTCGAGAGTAGTTCCCCTCATAAGACCCAGTGACCTTTTGGCAATATTTTTATTTCGCAAGACCCAGTGACATAGGTCAGCGCCATGTAGCAATACAAGAACATGACGAACACGTTGACGACGAAAAAATTTCGAGGAAGTTCTTGTTGGTTTCTGAGCACTTCTGCCGTTATTCATATCTAAACTCCTATACTGAGTGCGGAAACTCTTGAGGGAAGCGAATATATATTCCTACTCCACCACTGGGCCAACGACCATGCACACCGATAAGCCCCCAAGTATTACCCTTAGTGACTTGTTCCTGACTATAGACCCGAGCCACTGGTCTTTCCTTTCTTAGGTCCCACATAAGACAAGTCGAATCACCACCACTAGCTGTACTCAAAGATGTTGACAAGAATTGATCCTCGTACCTTTCATAATGATATCCTCACTTTACGATGCACACTACGAGCCTGCTATTATTACGGATGGACCTTCAGAGAGGACACTGGCCCTGTATGCCCTTTGAAATACCGCAAGAACTTGTTTTCATATAGATCCCAATATCTCAACGAATCTGCAAGTAACAGCAACAACAGTTACTCATAGTTCGATCAGGAGCCTTGAAGGGGCCATCACTATGATCTCAGATCCAACAGATTCCAAACGGGAGTATCCACACTGCGACTACATTCCTTTAACGGGCATCCCGACTATTACGATCGAAATCAACCCGACTCGAACAGAGCGCCGAGTTAGTGCCACTATGAACAAACTGTATATTATCGCAGCCGTATTTTCTGGAGTAGAGTAACTTGTGGCGAACACCTGCATGGAGGACCTCAGGTAGAAGAACCCTAGTCGTCGTCCTAGTGGGCCTTACCCTTTTCTGTGTCATATATACTAACACTTTCATCATCACTACTTGCTATAAGGTACCTCCCATCAGATGTAAAGTCAATACTATTGACCTGAATACACACACCCTCTATGGACCATACGATCCTGTCTAGACCTACTACCCTCTTAGTGGCATCCTTAAAGACCTTACCAACAGCCATATTAGAGAGTATCTCATCAGTGAGCCCGATAGGTGCCGGAGTAGTAGTAGTAGCCCCAGCAGTGCTGGACTTACCACCACCAACCTTGGACCCCTTATACATACACTCAATTCAACAACTGACGACGACGATCTATGATCTACCGTGGTGGTGCATTCTACGTTGAGGAATAGCAAGATTTAACAAGATGTGCAAGATTCATTTGAGATAGATCAGCAGCAGCTTCTGCCGAAATTCATGGCGTGGTCTATAGACCCCGGTGTCGCTCAACAAACCGATTTCGAAACTCAGAAGCGTTTCCTGAATTGCTCCTTACACATATAATACGATGCTAGAATCGATTCTGAATTGACCCACAACTCATTCAATGAACATTCAATGAACTCCTGAGTTTCAAGAGCGCTTCCTGGACTGAGTTCTGCATGTAAAATCCGATCGTTGTGAATCTCAACAAGGGTTTATTCAACATACCGTCACCTATTAAAACTCTCACTTCGAGGGTTTATTTATTCGGGACGTGTAGGCTTACTGAGGCCACCCGTAGGAGAGTTGATTAACTTCTATCAATGTCCCAAGATGGTTCCGAGATGGACCTGGTCCCGGTCTCCTTGGCCGTGGTCAATGGTCAACTAGCCAGAATGGAGGTCAAGGACAAACTCTTGAGAGGCGCTCAGTACGACGAGATTCCTACTGTTGGCTCTACTGTTGTCTTGAACCTCTCTATGAAGATACTTCGCCCGCATGTGGAGTGGTATTCTTCTGGAGTCGACCGATCCAAGTACCAAGGAGCTCTACAGACAGATCAAGATGGTTCAAGGCTTGCTCGGTGATAGTAGACGAACTTTTAGGTAACAGCAGGTATCATACCACTCCTCCTTGAACATGACCTTACAGGTGGTTTAAGGAACTGGCCGTGATCCCTACTATTCCTAATGAGTTTAATAAGAAGTCAGAGGTCGACAGGGCTCTCGGAGTGGCCAGCAAGAGTCTACTGCTCGCCTTCCTCCTCACTGATCGTGTCCTCTGGCTCCAAAAGCTCGGCCTTGTGAGAAGCTCCCCATCGCTTTCCTTCTCCCGTATTCCCTATTTCAGATCAGACGTGATAGCAAGCCCGTTGATACCCTTAAAATGTGTATGAAGTTCTTTACATTGATGCAGCTCACGAACTTCGCCATCGCCTATAAGAAGTATCGCGAACAAGTAGGGAAGAACATCATCCCGATAGTCCCGTGGCACTCCCCTCCTTAGGTTGCCCTCCAGGGCCAGGCTGGTCATGATCCCTCCATCGAGTCGGCCCAACTACAGTTGGCCGTGAAGAGTCTCTTACTGGCTGTTCAGGGGCTCCACAATAGCGGTAAGAGAAATCCTTCTGATAGGAGTATTATACCTGATTTCAGGCTGGTTTGAAACTCACGACTCATTCGTCGGAGCCTTGGGAGTGGTCACCTGTGGCATGGACATGTGAGTGGCTGCCTCCAGCAGTTCGAGACCTCCAACGTTCCCTCAAGGTACGCCCTATGGCCCCGTCAATCAGCGAAACGAGCGTGATATGCTCAGCGCAGTAGCTCGAATTCTGGCTGCTGATACTTCTCTATTTTTTAATGAAAATTGCTTTGATTGTTGCTTCTATTGGCGTTGAATTTTGCGGGGGTTAGCCAAGGAGTGCATTGCAACGAGTACTTCCACATAAAGTTTGTCCCTCTATACCTGGGAAGATAGATAGCTGTATGCTCACCTTGATACTTCACCGTGCTTGCGTTGCCGAGAGAGATTGGAAGATGGCCGAGAAGGGTAGATGCGGGCGCGTAACAAGTAAACATCCCGGAAATCTATCTCGAAGATAAGGACATCAATTTCGGGTGGTAGTTTCGATGATGCAGATTTACACTGTGCAGCCCAGCGATCCATTTCTGAAGGGTAACATGACACCGCACCTTCAACCGAAGGCGGAAGGGTTCTCTTTGCCCAAGTCGGGTGGTGAAGTGCCGACCGCGAGAATACAGTGGCTCACTACCAATCTAGTACGTCTATGACGAGTAGCCAGGTCATCCCCGATGAAGTCGCCATCGGCGATGATCAATTCACCTTGGGCATCGGCAATATCGCCGGATTCGTCCGAGTACGATCAGTGACCTACGGTGACGCAGGCCCAATTCTTGGAGATAAAAATGCTACCAACTCGCCAGGACCGCTCATATCTAATCACTTCCTCATTGGTGATAACAATGGGCTAAAGTATTTCGAAGGAACATAACTCACTGAAAAACGTATCCCTCTCTGTACCATGAAGTTTCCTACGAAAGTAGTTTTCGGTTATTATCAGTGTGATGCTTATAGGTCGCGACACCGGAGATTAGCTGAGGGGTTCTGTTGTTGCATGCCGTTCCGAGATAGATATCTATACCGCGAGTTGGATTAAGCTCCCAATGATAGAATCGAATTCAGTATTCTACGCCCATCGTCACATCAGCACATATTCTCTGAATTACTTCGACTAAAGCTTGAGTTATGGAATCAGGGATAGACGCCATTGGTTGGATGCATATCGACGCATAGGGACCATTCCACAAGATTCTGCACATGGACTCCAGAGGGAAATACCATTAAAATTGATTCACACATTATGATATAACAGTACTGTATAATATTGTCCATACCCCACCAACTTCGGAGGAAAAATGCATTCTGATAAGAGGTCACAACAGAGCACACAATGGTGCCGTGAAATAGGTATTCACATATCTCACCTCTAAGCGCCAGTGTGTTGATCTTGTCCACAAAATAACTGGTCAATAAAACTAAAAGGTATTCGCATGTCTCAGGCCGAATCGCCGATTCATTTAGTGACACTGAGTCAGAGTGTTGATTTTGGTGACAGAGTGATCGATGCGCCGATGGATCCCATGACAATCCTTCCCGTAATCATATCATATGCTGATCATTGATGACGACTCTGATCATCTTTGCGACCGCTTCTTCGCCGTTTACGGAATACTAGATCAGTACCACTCCAGAACGCAACCGAAGATAAGACGGAGTACAAAGAGGCATGAATCATCACGTTCACATGGGAGGAGCTTCAGAGGAAGACGCCTGCGGTATTCCAGCCGCTTCACAGAATTCTGCCAGTGTTTTCTTGTACTCCTCGTCAACCATCGAGTCTGTCAGCACCACTGTCTCCTCAACACTTGTAGTTGTGTCCTGAGATTATTGCAGTGACGTCCTCAACTTCTCAGAGGTCAATCGTCGTAGATACTTTTTCATTCTGTTGCTTGAGAGCCTCGAGCATCGTCTTCCTCTCGGGTACTCCATCAAGGTTGTGATAGGCGTGATCCAGGATTTGCCGAACGATCTGCGAGAATGATTAGGGACAGAACCAAACCTCCATAGTGCCACCGACCGTCCTCAGAGAGAACACATACCTCTTCCTCCCTATCGGGGCCCCACACAAGATTAACAGGCAACTTGAGCACGTGGAGATGCCCATGGTCGTCTCCCACGGCCATGAGTGACTTCCCCTAAGAACACTCGTGCCCACTCTCCATAGAATCACGAGTGATATCGTAGTGTCTACCTCTGGACAGAAGGTCATAGATGTAAGACCAGCCGCAGTGACCGGAAAGGACATCAAAGGTTGATGACTCTGGTCGGTGAAGTCCCAGACGTCCACACTACCATCGACTCTGCCCAAGTAAAGCACCTGTCCAACGAAGCACATTAACCGTCAAGTTGATAGTAGTGGCATTTGATATCAATGTTCCGCGTATGGCATAAGCCCGCCAGTCTATAATCACAGTTTACGAAGTGTATACTAGACCCAAGCGTTCGTCATTTCAATTCTTCCAATACTTCACTTTGAATTTTCCCATGATCCCTCTACGAAGTCATATGAGCAACCAGTGTTCACCTCCGCCCTACCGCGGGCCGTGACGGGGAGCAAGCTCCGCACGCAAAGTAGTTGCTTGGTGCCGCACTCCGGAATATAGGCTCGCGTATTCTGTCAGCCAGGGACTTGACAGGCCTCGCTGTCTCCACTTCGTCCCCCTCCTCTTCCTCCTCATCCATGTTCGCCCTTCTAGGACGAGTAAGAGACGGTGCGGAACCTCCAATATACCAGAGGGAGAACTCCCAGTCCGATACAGCTAACATGAGGTCCTGAGGAAAAAGGCAGGGCAGTGGCAGCAGCCTACAGTGGAGAAACGGCTCTATTGTTTCTACTTTGTAGAAATACATGTGAGTACTACGCGTATTGCGGAAAACACGAGCAGAGTCGTTGAAGTTGTATGATG
>NW_003211531.1:37921-56824 GCF_000006405.1 Perkinsus marinus ATCC 50983
CTGAGTCACGCTACACTAACATCAGCTCGCCAAGGAAACCCTCTGGCGCTCTCCAATGGAGACAGCATCGTATCGGCTACCGCTCACCTTGCCCATGGTCTCGAGTCGTTGGCCATAGGTGAGGTTGTCTAAGTACGATGCAGCAACAACATCGGGCTCTCCTGGCACCCAATGGATGCATTCAATCCTCTTCTCTCTGGTGTAGGTAACATCATGAAAGTTACGCCACTGACCAAACCGGCGGCAGCTGCCCACCTAGTCGACGACGAATGAGGAGGATGCCCCTACCTCGGTGAGCCCAGTTTCAGCTCCTGAGCCGAGACTTGCATCTAGCATAGCCATGCGGGACTCGTCCACACCTACCACTGGAGCTCAGCCAGATCAGGAGCAATCGACATGGACCTACCGAGTTTATCAAAGTCGCGTGCAAATACATCCATCGTCTCGTTTTGCTGTAATGCTTGCTCTATGGCGAAGTTGATCTCAGGTTTCAATATGAACTCCCTGAGGGACGCTTTCGCGTGCTTCGACAGCCTCATGCCGCTAGCGACTTGCGCCTCGTATTGGACACCTACGTTCAGTCAAGTCGTCACTACAATCGCAGTCACAAAACTCTACAAGCGTTGACCGGCTCAAAGCGAGCGGTCTGCGTAGCGCTGCTCTTGGGAGGCAAGCACGCTTGTATAGAATGCTCGTCTACACGCCTTCGCACCACAGTCGGCAGTGTTGTCTCCTCCACTTCCCTTGGCTTCAGCTGCGGGAATTTATACGATATTGGGTTGTACGTACCTCCAACACGTTACTTCTAGTACAACAACCATTGACACAGACGCTTACCACTAGAGAAGTGGACAGGTCCCCCCAACTCTGATGCTGGCTTGGTCACAATGTACCGAGCTAATGGCTGCCGTTGGCGGTTGTGCATCACTGGAGATGGGCCTCGAATTTCAATATCGGTCATCTCATGCGTGGTAGAGGCCCACTCCCGACTTGTTAGAGGTATATCTCTGAGTATCTATAGTGAGTACGGTACGGATGGCTACAGGCGATGCGCCAACACACTTTGTCATGGAAAGTGAGCTGCTCCTCAGGTTTGGCTCTAGGAGGAGACCAGCAAGCCATTTATGGTGGAAAATGGTAAGATGAGATAGGAAGCTCACTTCTATCACAACAAGAATTGGAAAGTCAACCTCCTTCAACATTTCCTATAGCAATAACGTCTTTTTGAGGTGCAGTCTTCGAGACTATCGTCGATGCATCCGAACTCCCCTCGGCCAGCACGGTGCACTCTCGATAGACCGTTTCATAGTCACCTTTATATTCGAATGAGAGTCCAGGATGTTCCCCTCTGCGGTCAATAGGTAGGCAGAAGTCACAAAGTGCTACTCGAATCAGTTGCCCGTAGTAAAGTTGGTGTAGCTGATAATGCACCAAGCCACCATCCAATAGACCCAGGTTCAAAACCTGGCAGCTACACCATACCGATTAGCAAACACATTATCTCGGGCCCACCCGAATCATTGACCCACACAATAGCCATCAAGGTATCATCTACGGAAATTTTGTGCAAATAAGTCAGACGACCACCGCATTGCATGTTTGGGGTATCTCCCTACAATGATGAACCCAATGTAGGAGTATTCAAGCGAACTTGCACCAGCACCGAAGTGATGACAACAGCAGCTGCAGCAGCCTCTACATTTGGGTAGATGCAATAGAACATAACGTCATCACAACCTAACGATTAGACGTGTGTAGTCTCGCACGTCGTTGGCAGTGATGACTCCATCGAGGTCAATCGAATGGCCTTCTTTAGAGATCCCTTGTATGGATAGATCGCCCTTTGCCAGTAGTTCTCGTATACAGGGGACCTTCTTTAACTGCTGTCGGAGTTGACTCGAGAGCATTCCTTTAGGCCAGAGGGAGAACTGTAAGAGACAAGTGAATGTTGACTCCACCACCAGCGTCAGCGTCCTCACCCGGTATAGATCACACAGTATTTTCCCATCGTGCTTCACCGTCAAGTCCGTTTCAACCAAATAAGATGTGTCCACCTACAAACCACCGCAATCTCGTCAATCACCGCAACAGACGAGCACCTCTAGCCGGCGTCGCTTCTTAGTGGACGTAGGCTGAGCGCCGGCAGCTGACGACGATACGGACTTCTTTGGGGTTCCTGATAGAGAGCATCACATATCACGACACCTCGAGAATCTTACTTGTTGTATTTCCAACAACGTGGGATACTGTGCTGATGAAAGAGTCCCGCCGACTATCAATCGACCTCGATGAGCTCCGACTGCCCACGACCAACCCCTTGCTCCCTTCAGCCTCTTTCCCACCCTCACAGTGCGGCTCGGTCGTTTCAGTACTGCCCTCCAGCGAAGTCTCCATCGATAATGCCTCTAGAGTGTCCTCAGTCCTATCGCTGGCGACAGCATCCTCCACGGCCTCATCGAGAGCCAGCGTACTCAGAGTGTAGAGTATCGTCTTGTCGTCGTGCTCAGGGGAGGCTACGAGTCCACCATGGTTGAGAGCTGACTGTTTATGAAGTTGCCTCTGCAAGGTAGTGACCTTCGACTTCAGCTCTTTCACTTCTCTGTTCAGCTTGGTGAACTCCTGGATCGTTAATTCTCGGAGGGCCGCGACATCCCTGGAAATGTCGATGAGGGACATGCGCAAATCTGCAGGTAAACTGATGCGATTGTACATTCTGTTCTCCAATCAGCGTGTTCAGTTTTGAGCCGCGAAATCCAATAAAGACAGCAATAAAAACCACACGGGAAGAGCGCACACCAGAAGCCCCCTTCCTATGTGATTCGCAAAATTGTTTACCGAAAGACCGAAAAACTCTGCTTTCGACCTCCTCTCTCCCGGCTAGCTCAGAACAATACAAGAAGCAAGATGGCAAACAACGACATCACTAAATTGGACTTGAAAACATAGTGAAAATAGAATCATAACCTCACACACAGCTGAAATCACAAGAGATCATCAGACCTTTCCAAGTCGACTTTGTTGTACATCAGAACCGCCGCATTGCTACTCCTTGCGACTACATGCCTCAACACAAGAACAGAACGAGATAGGATAGCAGTGTCCACTTCACACCAAGCCAGTGCAGGCTATATCGCTCTACTGAAGACCTATGATTGCAATACTGTGTAAATTGACAAGAGTAACTACAACACGATCTTTCAAGAAAATATAATAGTACAAGCGACTACTACAAAACACTCACAGATTTGTCACTAAATCAGCCTTCCTCCTCCTCCTGCTCCTCATCAGCGCTAACAAAACCGCTGTCCAGGTTTTCTTCACCATCACACACTTCGTTCTTTACACGTGCCTCCAGTCGTTTCCTTAGAGCGTGTCTCTTAAACTTCAAAGTCATATCAAAGTACCCCCCACTGGGCTTAGCCCCAGCATAGCTCTGTATAGTGTTGCTCATCATCGCCAAAAAGCTCTTCCGTGCCTTCGGTGTCGGATCGATTTGTTGCAAGCGCCAGGCCACCGCGTTCATCTGCTCTACAGCTTCATCACCAGCCTCCCATTCACCCTTGTCAGCTAGAGCCTGCCTTTTCACAAGCAGAGCTACAAGGCACGTACCACTCCAGTAGGGCCTCAAGAGTATCAGATCGGCCGACTCTGGAACTGGCTGAGGAGGCATAAGTTCATCCTCCTTCCCAATGACCTTTCCTGCCAGCCTTATCGCCTCATCCGGCTCTCCAGCCAGCCTATGCAACTCTGCTAACAACACCAGGCGCCGTGCCTCGTCTTGAATGCACGCCGTATTGGTCTCGCTCAAGAGCGCGGTCAAAGGGCCTTTGATGACTGCGATAGAGGCCTTATTCAAACAGTAGAACTGCAGCATCATGAGCTCCACCACATCAATAGAGGGAATCACTCTATCAGGCCTCTTAGAGTACTCCTCAATCTTCTTGAAGGCCAGAAGGTCCGAGGCACGCCAGTTGGACTTGTTCATAGCGCGATACCGTTCAACCCGTTCGATACAGCTCTGATATTCCTGTCCAGTGAGCTTCCTCAAAATAGCCTCTAACGCTCCAAAGAAGGGCACATACGTACGCCTACCAACCTCCTCATGACATAGACTTGCCTTTCTAATGCAGCCAATAGCTTCCTCCCACTCCATGCACAACATATGGTAAACCGCTTTCTTCATGTTAACCACAAGAGCCAGTGCCGGCCTATCACAAGAACGCCCTGCCACATCCATGGTCCTCAGTGCGGCCTCAGGATTCCTTCTCACAGCATGGTATTCAGCCATCTCGATCAAATACACGCAACTGTTATGATAATTCCCAAGACCCTCGTCGAGGATGCCTCGCACCTCATCCAATTCTTCATTCGACGGCGACTCCCCCATAAAGGATCTCATCTGTAAGTGATAGGCCGATATAACGAGAGCCGCATACGGCGCCAAGAGACCCCCTCCTTTGTAACACTCCTCTAGGAGGCCGATAGAAGCAGCCCTATTAGTGCCATCAAATCCCACGAGCTCAGCCACCGCGACTATTGATCCGGGCAGCATAGTCACGACCAAGTTGAGGGTCCCAATCACAAAACTCCCCAAAGACTTCACCACATCGGCCTCGTACCCCACGTAGTTCAACACCTCTTTCTCCATCGATTTTATCAAAGTCCAACTACGGGTCAAATTAACCCCAGCCTTCACGAAAGACTGTTGTAAAATTTGCACTATTCCGCCAAACATATAACACATACCTCTGAGGAATCTCTGACCAATCCACTGGTCCGGGCTTTCCCCTGCTAATTTTTCAGTCAGCCAAACTCTACTAAGACAGTCATCGAGTTGATCATTCGCGAACGACGCCAAGCCATCCAACAAACTAGCCAGAGCCCATTGAAAGGCGTACGCAGGGCGTAGGTCATGTCCTTGCGCCGGTACAGGGAGCATGTCATACTCTGAATTTGCGAAGATACCACTACGGAAGATCTTCTCAGCCTCTTCGAACTGGTTGAGGAAAACACAAGCCGTACCACGACGGAGTTTCTCGAGCTCTACTGCCCACAACTTCGCCTCGTCAACAACATCGCTTATCTGAGGTCTCGCTGGCTTCTCGTCCTTTGCTGCCGGCGGCGGTGACGGTGAATCTTCCATTACCACAACTAACTAAGCAATCTCTACCATGGCTCCCATACTAGTTCATGTTTTTCTGTCAATAAACCATCAATAAAACTACCCCGATACCATAAACTCTCGAAGATAAGTCATTTCCCTTAATGAACCTCCATCAAGTAATCAACTCAACAGGACGATATTAAACTTAAAAGCGTTGACTGTAGAACTAAGCATGGCTTTCATTTGGGAGCACCTCTGCCTCTCTATGCAGGCTTCTCTGGTTGACACATACATAATCAGCCAGTGCTACCTTCCGCACCATACGCCACACCACCCAGTAAGCTCTCCAATTCACCTCACCTTCCTCTATCATTGATACAAATGATGATCAACGACGCTTACGAATGTCTCTAACAGTGTTCAAGGACCTCACCGAGATTCTCAGAGGATAGAACGTCACCACCAACCATTACGTTCTGAACACGGTTGAGTCGCATTTAGAAGATCACCCAACACACTGGCGTCGCAGTGTCGAGCGAGCGCGGCCGAGTTGCAGCCCCTGACAGCACTCGATCACGAGCCCTATCCTTTGCAATACCCCAGAGCCTCCATTCCAGTAGAAATCATTTCCTGCTTGGATGACATCCTCACAGAAAGTTCACCCGTCAAATCTACATCGAGCAAGATCTGATAGCAGATGCCAGCAACAACCACACTCGTATCGTTGACCAGGGGGCTAAGCATGCTGTCCTCAGATCGCACGTCCATGTTGATAATGAAACGGCTGCTAATCAGTAGTCACCACTGATTACTGTAACTACACCCCGTTAATCTTATAACCACTGATACCACTGATAAACGGGGGGTTCAGAGAAATCCACTGAAATCCATTCTAGTAAGTATTCTTAGAATCGATTCTCAGAATGTTCAGAGGATTCTATTCCCAAATATTCCGGAATGTATTCCGAAATCAACTCCGAAACGCGTACTTTGAAGACCCATTCTGGAAATTGTGATTCCATAATACATATCAACCCACAAAGATCAACACAATGCCCTCCCAATGCAACTTCAAGGCACTGCTTAGCCACAGCACAGATTGCCTTTGCCAACACCTCGAGAACAGCAGACATCTCCTTCTTGCTCACCTGTTTCACAGAATAAGTAGAACATACCCGCACATCTATCGTACACGTTGAAAGAAAGGCGAAACTATTCTCACTGGGCTGCAAGTCGCATAGACCCTATGTACTTGCATTCAAGAGAATACAACGCCAAGTTGGCGTCGCCAACGCAGGCAACTTGACAGAAATCACTACGAGTAACATTAATCAGAATAGGCATACATGACATCCTTAGAAGCCTCAAGAGCTTCTTTCTAAGCAGCCAGCATCAATTGAGCCAAAACACAATGCAACAACCCGATAAAGGTTAGGGCGGCCATGTCACTTCACCATCGCACGTCCAGCGTCGAGCAAGAAATCCGCGCGCGCCCAATCGATCGATTTTCACCCAATCAACAACACAAGCGACATCATTGACAATGTACAATGAACGTTTTAAGCTAGTTTAATATTCTTCTTATGAATATCTGAGCTTGCCCTCATCCCATTCACTTCTTTCCGAGGCGTTTGAGCCCCGTTAGTGATTATTTTCGATTTTATATAAAGTGCACAGCCAACAAAGCTGAGGCAGATACCCGCGACGTTACAGTGATCGTAGATGTAGTCATCGAATAACAGTCCACCTAACAACATAACCTGATCTCTCACTCCACGCCTATCTGCATCATCACTCACCTGCTATGGTTTGCACAATGTCCTTGCAATTTCCAGCAACACTAGTGCTCACCGGACCACCATTCACAATTGACATCGTATTAGAGATTTGATGTAGCGCTACTAGCAATACGTATACAAGGATAGTGAACATCAATACCGGGGTGCTTCCGTCAAGAGGAATCGAAGATGCAGTGAGCTCTCCTGTCCACATAGCTAGTCCCAACAACAACGGGATGGAGAACAGTGTGTGAATGAAAAGCGCGACCTCAACCTGGCAAGTCTGCGCCGATTCATGCGTGAGACGATACGTACAAACGTTTGACGCCGTTGTGAAAAAGTTTTGAGAAAAAGCTGCAACATATCCGAAAAAATCATAAGTCAAGTCGCCATAGCCAGCCAGGGCAGTACCGACCAGAATGACTACTACCGCTTCCACCGAGGCAAGGCGGATCGACTTGTGCAAAATGAGTGCCTCACCAACCAACGCGAAAAGCGTATTAGCTCGGCGTAAAACAAGGTACATCGGAACGTTAGTCCACTGAACTGCCATGAACGATACCACCGTCTCTAGAGAGCGACAAACTATAGGGGCGAGTAGCAGCCAAGATGGGCGCCGTAGGGCAGCCACAACCTGAGACCAACATGACATAACGTTAATAAGGCTTATATAAGAACGTCATGGACGAACACCTTCTCGCATGAAGATGTTCTCAGGGACGGCCTCACACCCTCAAAAAATATCCGAATCGCTCTTTGAAGAAGACGGATGAAAGGGCGATGGAAATTCGTCAAGCTTGGATGTTATAGTGTTGAAACATCTCAACTTTAGCTTGAACGCCAGAGCTATTAGCAATATCGTGAAAATTTTGAATTTCTGTTTGAGTGTTTTCATGTGGGTGCTTTACTCTCTGTGAGAGACACTGATTAAAACGCAGTTTACAATGAGAAAAGGGTTAATCGCTCTATCAACTAGTCCGATGCTTCCGAGACGAATACGTCGTGCTGCTATTCTTTACCACTACTACCTCTTCCATCATACTCATCTTCCCACTAGCCATACCCCATATCAAAGGGAGCGCCAATACACGTGTCACCACAGTGAGGATGTTAAATGCTCTAAAGTGATACCACTCCACCAGTGCTTTATTAACCAAGCCAAGCAAGCAAGCAACAGCGGCATACACAACTGTCCACCAGGCAATGCTAATAGTCCCCCGACCTAATATCTTCACGACCATACTTGGAATTGAAAAAACTGAATGAACTACCCATGTAACTCTGCTACGCAACACTGATAGCATATTGGGCAATTCTCGACAACGTATGTTCATGGTCAGTCCATGTCACCGAGATCGCTACCCCGAGGGGCAGTAGTAGTTCGGGAGGTCGGAGATGGAGGGTCGTTGAGGACAAAAGGGACCCTCTGAGAATTTGAATGTACATGTACATACCTTCCCAGTTCCCTACTGTTCCAGAGGCCTGTTGTAGATTGGCATCCCGCATGAGGGCCTCTCGATCGACCTCTACCGATTGCCATAACTGCTCATCGTTCCATAGTACCTTGCAGAGTCAACAGGCTAGAGAACAATCCTGTCACACCGGTGTCGGGGACACTAACAATGCATACAAGGCTGTCGTAGTAAATACCATACTCGTACACTATATAAGTAATAAGACACCGAACATGTACTGCACTCAGTTTTTCAGTACGCTGATCTATCACTTAACATCGAATATAAACGCTTCGAATACTACCTAATGTAGTGTGTAATACAGTTTTCTTTACTACACCTAGCAATGAGTAAAGCCCTCACTGACCACCACTAACCCCAATCTCTGCATACCTCTGTCGCCGGCCTGCCAGTAGACGGCACATGTATCGTTCGCTGTTGTCCCGTCTCGGCGGCCATCACTGTCACTGATTCATTACTATCAGCATCTCACCCTTTCACGTTACCCTACCTCTGTCCTCCCGTTCAACTCTGTCCGAGCTCTCTGTGTGCCCTAACCTGCTCACTGGCTGGTTGAGCCCTCTAGCCAAATTCTCCCTCGCGATTCTTTCTAATGCCATTTCACGACGTCTACGGAGCACCTCTCTATGGTAGACATGGCGGTTCAACACTACCTGGTGATTTGTTTTTGTCGATCCTCCCATTGGGAATCTCTCATCTCACTTTCCTTTATAAACTGCCTCCGGTCGATATTTCCCCCCAGACGCTCGAAAGCTGATACAGGCCTGATAACATCAACGATCCCAACGCTGGAGGGATTCAATGACCACCTATCATCCAGGTAGTTGAGATGTGGTAGCATCGAAATGAGCCTTTTGCGGAGGTGCTTAACTGCTCTAACGCCCGGGTTCCTATGTAAGTACAAGCACCTCAGGCCATTCAGTTTCTCTGAGAACTCCTCGAGACAGTCGAATTCAGCCAGGTTGTTGCTGCCAAGATCTAGTGTAGTCAGTGGACAATGCGACAAGTCATCAACGGCCTGGTGGAAATCACTGAGTTCATTCTTGGACAAGTTGAGGTTCGACAAATTCACAAGATTCTTCATCCCATCGCCGATCTCCTTTATGTGGTTGTCGCTGAGGTTGAGTACCCTCAGATTGACGTTGCGCTCAAGTCCTGATATCATCGTGAGTTGATTGCTCTGTAGATGGAGAGCTGTAAGCTGCGAGAGATACTCTAGGCCTTCAATAACGCTGATCATGTTGAAGTCGAGGCTGAGGAATTTAACATTGAAGTACTGGCTGAGATCGCACATCTTGGTAAAGCCCTGTCCATGCAGCAGCAGTTTGGCGTTCAAATGGGGGCTTTTGAATAGCTCTCGAGCCTGGCAGATCTCGGCGACCTGTTCCACAGTCATCTCCCCGCACCTTCGGGTGCTAGTTGGTACGGTCATTACAACAATGCCTTGTTGGATATGATAATAACTATGCGAACATTATCTCTGATAGAGAGAGGGGGGCGAGTCCCCACTGTCCAACTACAAGGAACGGGCGTAACAGGTTTCGCCAACTCGGATTTCGCCAAGTAACCACCGCACAGATTTCATTTGCCAAACACCAAGACAAGCGGTCAAATACGGAATATTACGCTGATAACACCGGGTCGGCGTTTCCGATACTGGACTAGAAAACGGCGGAGTTCTTGGTGAAAGAACGATTCGGTTGGCGGCGGAAAAATGGTTGGTATAACACCTACGTAGGAAGGAATTCAGCAACTCTTGCTGAATACTGATTTCCGCGACTTGGCATGATTCATGAGTATACGGGTTTTGCCTAGTCGTCGGAAGACACAGATTATACCAACATTCAAGAAATTGTGCAACCAGCGGAGCGAAGTGTAAATTAATACTTTTAAGCTAGGTGGATATAATCGTGCGTTAATATTTCACATTTTCAAATTTCTTCCACAAATTCTAATTACATGCTACCCCATTTTCAGCATATGCCCCTCTAACACGCTACTTCCTACTTATTCATTCTAAACGCCTCCCAACACTACAATTCTACTCTTTTCAACGCATTCCTAAACCTACATCGTGCGTAATTTCATCACGTTTTCTTGCACTTCTTGCAGTTAGGCAATTTGTGTACCCACGCAGTTCGTGCAAATTTGGCGATCGTATGGGAGTACAATTCTACCAACCTTCAACTATTATTCCTCACTGTGGAGTCCACGCTTTACTTTCATAACAAACCAGGTGCAAACACCATGCAGGAAATGTACTATAACCCCCCTCCGTAGTAGCTACAGCTTCCCCGGAGCGAAGCGACGCGGGCTGCTAGTAAATTGTTATAAACAATTTATGGACCAATTGTTAGTCTTGTGAAGTTTATAATATAAACATGTCATCACTCTGTTTCCATCCCATGTTTCACTGTTTTCATTCATCCTTAATGGGTCGTGTAACGTTACTGAGTCCGATTTAGTACCTAACAGTCTTGAGTTTATGGAGTTGGTGGATAACAAATATGGTGAGGTTAGTTCTGTGCCGAACTACGATAGTTCGTCTGTCTCACCATAGCCTCATCTTGTGTCCAGCTTACGCATATACATGTCCTTATTCTATCCTCTCTCATTTTCGTCCCTCATTCGTGACGTGACACGCTCTCTTATGAGTCCCGTACGTCACGTTTCCCATTTGTCAAGAATCTCAATACATTATGAATGAGTTACCACGGTCCATGTAGGTCTCATGTCTCTGTACTTGCAGTGCAACACTGGTGGTTTCGTCATGAAACCCGTGTGCCATGTAGGGTATATGGTCGTTATTGCGCTTATGTCTCTGTACTTGCAGTGCAACACTGATGGTTCCGTCTCAGTCTTGTATTGATATTCTTGATTCCCTTGTGGTCCACAACTTGTGGAATCTTACTGAAATTTCAGTGTAAACAAGTTATTGGTAAGTGGTGTATGAAATACTAGAAAGTAGAAGTGCTGACAATAGCCATCTGATTTCAATTGATTGAGTTTATTCTGCGTATTGTTATTGTTTTGCGTTTGAAGTTCCGGGAAAGATAAAAGACACATTAACACGGCGGAAAAGCCCACTCACCGAATTATCAAATATTTACACACAAATGAAAGATACTCAACCACAAAATTAGTGCATACCTTCCTAACAGCGAGTCACGAACCAACAATGCAAGAACTTGGCATTCTGCACGCAAGCGAGATAAGATCTCTACGATCTGATGTCATTACAACTCTCGTAGGATCTAAGACGTAACAATCACCTCGGCCGACACGTGATGTGTGTCGGGTTACACGTCAAGACGCCTGGCTCAAGAAGCTGTTCCCGAAGCTCAGTCTGAAACGAGTGAGGAGTATTCGCATCCATATTATAGTCATAGTATTATGTCACGATGTTTCATGTAAGTCGAAAGTCAACGAAAGTCCCATGGTCATCTGTCGGAAATGATCTGATATGATGAACAACTCATCATGAACTTAAATATCACCTTCAAAAGTCTCGAATCGAGACTCTAACCAAAAACTGCCAAGTTGACGCAACCGTCATCCGCGGAATTCTGTCATGCCATGAAAATCAGCAAACATGTTTCGGCGACAATTTACGGCGAATACTGGTTATAAGCTGAATACGCACAAGTTTTAGGCAAATCATGCGTGTACAAGAGCTTTCACCTATTAAATTAATTTGTTGGCAAATTCTGAATGACCCCATTTTCGACGATAAATTCGCTGATTCCTGGTTTAGTTTGGCTGCGTTGAAAGTATTCGCCTAACAGAGCCAAAATTATGGTCCTATCCTGCACAGAAACGGATTTGGACCACCCCTTGTAGGCAAATTACATGCTATGAAGGTGGTTTGCGCGTACGGGCGAGCGAATTCGAAAGTTTGGTGAACGGTCATACCGGAAATTTCGTCGAAACCTGTTCGCTACAGATACCAATGCGCTGTAATTCCGTCTGCGAGGGGGTTATAAAGGATTTTGCCGACTAGTCATTTGACCATTCGGTTACAGGTTTCGCCAAGTTTGGCGAGTTGGCGAAACCTGGTGCTCCGCAAGGAACAGATTCCTCCCCGCGGGCGAGCGCATTCGAGGTCCCGATGGAGCAACGCAAATTTCGGCGGAATCCGCTTAGTCCATTTCCTGAGCAGGCGTTGGGAAGTGATCTCGTTTCTGTATGAGTTATCAGTTTGAGCCCTTTTTCTCGTCTTTGTTTTGCCTCTGCACCATAGGAGCATGCGGGAGCACAGTACAGCCCATGTGTAGTACGGGGAAATGCCTTTATCGCCGTATTTGGCGAGCAGTGGAATGCACCGTGGAGCTGATAGCAGAGGCGACTTGTTATTCAGGTTGAAAGATATGTGGTTCAAGCTAAACCGCACTGGGAAGAAACTGGAAGATATCGTCAGACGAGTGCATCATAGGTCGACTCGGGACGCGAGGAGAATAGCGATACCAACGCCCGAGATTCACAAAACAGCCAACTTTGATTCTCATCGGAGGTTCAGAGTTGTACGGTCGACGTTCAGAGAGGCTGATCCGATGTGGAAGCAATTGGTCGGGGAGAAGCCCCTCGATACGTTCGGGTTGACCAGACGCCAATCTGGAGCTAGTAGAAGGCTCAAGGCGTTACTTGAGAAGGAGAGGACGGTTGACGATATTGAAGTGTTGGAGGTAAGGCGACAAGCTATAATAGACCTTTGAGGTACAATGACCTGATTGTGCTGTGGGAATTTCCTCCTCTATCCTTGTGGACCGGTTATAGTGTGGATGAGGGAGTGAAGCACATATGATATTATATGTTCTAATTCAATTAGAAAATCAATTTACTCTCCTTTGTGTGCATTTATGCACAACATTCATACATATAATAGCATCGTATCACGAGAGCACTCATTCATCGCAGATTTCATCGTTTAGTTTCTGCGAAATGGTATGAGCTGGTCTTTGCTTCAGAGCCCAGCCCTCCCCATTGAACCTTCAGAGACTCTCGATTGGCCTCAAATCCCTGAGGCTCCTACAGTTATGGTAAGTATTCTCAGGGTGGGATTTTTGGGAAGCTATACGTTGGGTACCTCTGAAAACCAGTTGATGATTTCGCGGATAGCAACAGTAGTAAATGTAGATATTCCGGGATTGGAGTTTGTCCATCAGGGTGGGAGGGTTGCCATTACTAGGCAGGGCACAGACGTTGACCCGAGATGAATCTCGCGAGGAAGCTAGTTTTTGAATTTCTAGTATGCTATTGTATTTCCTACAATCACTAATATGAATTATTAAATCAGCTTGCCTGCTGTTGGCGTCAAACTGTTTATGTAGTAGCAGTGTTGACTATCGAGGAATGTCGTCTTGGCTTCACCGATGACTTGTGTTTATACTTCTACTCTCCTAAGATACCTCCAGGCATCGATAAATACGGAAAGTATCGCAAGGCATCCGAACGCCGTGCTAGTGATATATGGCTCAGCGAGCGACCTGAGTTCAAGGGTAAATTCGTTCCTGGCTCAATATTCGAGTGGCCATGATGTGAATGTGTTGGTGATAGTCTTGTTGTGTTCACACGTTCAATTAACTCTGAGATTGCTAGATGGGATTATGGGAGCTCTGGGCGTCCCCTACAGCCTTCGTTATGATATAGCAATAGTTGGGTGTGACGGATTGATAACCTCTGTAGTCTACCTTGGATGGTGGCCCAGTCGTAGTGCACTGGTAAGGGATAGTAAATGCACTTGCGAGGCATGGTGATACGATGATGATATTGACGACCTCTAATCGCTGGTTTGAATGTCGCAAATCCGCTTTGCTGGCATCGGAGTCGATGTAGCAAGCGATCGCGCGGCTTACGTTCAGTACAGTGCGTGTCAATTTGATATGCACATGTGTGTTACTTCGAAGGAAGAATTATAGTGAACAAGTTGTCGCTATCACAGTTCTAGCGGTTACTCAGGTCACAACACATGATAGCACACATTTCCATATCGAATTGGCATGCACTGTAGAGTTTTCCTGGAATGAAAACCGAGAGATTATCACGATAGGGAGAAGCATCTGGGCCCGACAGTGTGGACTGTGTTCCTCTATGGGTGTACCACTACAAGCTGGCCATTTCGTCACAGTTACTACAGGAGCCTATGTGAGGATGGTTATTATAGGTTTGGGATATCTATTCCCGATATCAGGTAGTAGTAGTAGTAGTAGTAGCGTCTGGGAGAACGCCATCGATGCAAATATTATGGGGATATTTTACGGACAGCTCAGCGGGTTGACTGCCGATGTGTGCCTTACATGGGCAGCAGCATCGTTTACTCTCAATCGACTTCGGACGTAATTTCATTTCTGCGTCTCTATGACGGAGTCGTAAGCGCATAAATTAGTGTGCATGGTGAATGTGATAATGATTTTTAACCCAAGTATTCATCATTGGAGTTTCATCCGTGATATGAAGAACACTAGTGAAAATCATATTTAGCAATTCATTCCGAGGTGAACAACTGCGTTATCAGTCGCGAAGACAAAACGTCTACAATTTACATGAAGTCGCGTTGAACGGTTGAAACTCCATCGTTGTTTCTCAGCTATATGGGCAGCATTCGACTATTGGCGAAGTCTCTTCCCAAATACGAACGTCGAATTCCCCATCACCTGTATATATCAGGCTGGGACTATACTAACGGTAGCTGCCCTTTCCCTTGGGAGGAGTTTCAAGGTAATGCTCCCTGCTGGTGTGATAGTAGAACTCGTGAATATGTAGTCTACTACTAGATCTCTTGTGGAGCAGCGTATACTGGTGAATTTATGTTTCAAACGCGATGTTTTCGAATACCCACATTCCATGATATATGGCGAGGGAACCAGCGTGCGAGATGTGACATGAAAGTTGATTAACGCAATGATGTACGGATATCTCTTCTTGGTTTGTGCTCAGTTCAAGCAACGTATTTACGGAGCCTTCTCTGGGCAGTTCTTTGGCTTACTGGTCATTCTATTATCACGATGGATGAGTCTGGGAGAAGCGACTCGTTATGTATCCCTCATGACTCTAGTGTACTAACAGACTATACCGATCATATCTGAGGGAGGTTTACATAAGTGTGGTATGATAGCAGCTATGCTCTTGGACATCTGATAATCGACATCTAGAGCTCGATGTGGTACACTCTAATGGTTGCTCCTCTTAAATTTTCCGGCAGTCAACACCTTGGGACAGTCGACAAATGACTTGTGATATTACTGCACTCGCATGGGAAGGGTCGTGTGTCGATAGCAGCCTCTGGTTGTTCTCGAACTCGCTCGTGGAATTGTTTCTCTCAGGCTCTTCTTGTCGGTGGTGACAGCATTTGCTGATTCGAGCTTATTGGCTTTGAACTCGCAGTACTCGCCCAAAATGCAGGAAGCCATGCAGATCGGCATAGGTGATGTCGGTTTTCTTCCGCCGGTGTTTGAAAGTTCTTCAACAATTGCTGTAAAAGAGGTGTTCTCCCCACCACAGGTTTATCGGCCTTCGTATCTGTTATGTACCGGGATATCACTAAAGTGATGGCAGCATCTGTAGTTGACGCCACTACTCTATACTTCAGCGCGGCTCTGGTCACGGTAGGGGATGCCTCAGTGGAGTAGGTGTGCGGCTAAGGGAGTCTCATTCAGATCATCATATGTGCTGTTTGCTTCTACTCCCTGATGAGTATGCCGATATCAGCTCATCTGCATAACGTTATTATACCTGGGGAAGATGACAATGAGGACAGTACTGATGGAGACATGACTCGGAGTCTGCTGAGTGAGCCTGTTACTTAGTCTCAACAGAGGCCCTTCTACGTAGTTTCAGGTCCACCGTCGAATGGTAATCCCCACCGTTCTCTCCATATAGTAGATGTCATCGGCAAAGTATGGTTCCACGAGGCCATTATCTTCTCCCAGTTGATGATCACTCTTACTTGCTATCCTTCGGTGAGTCCATGAGTTGGCATTTTGACGATGAGTAACTAGCGGGGTGATTTCTTGCGAAAAACTCTAGTTCGACTAGGAGATGCTGCGACTTGCCGAGGCACGCCTCTTGCTAGGGTCCTTGCGTCAGGTCATCACGGCCATCCCGTGCGTTACCTTTACCTCTCTCGACAAAGACCATTGGTTCCAGACCATCCTACTTACGGTCTTTACCACTGCAGATGTCATCGGGAGATTCTCGGTTCGTTTTCGAGGGCCACTTGATCACTCCAATGTATGGCTAACCCTCATATTCCGTAAGTTACTCCGATATTACCCTCGATCGAAGGAAATCTGTTCGGCTTATAATGCTGGTAACGGCGGATAAATATTACCCATCCTGAGTATTGAACTCTACTCGAACATTCTGCTGTTCCGCGAGTTGGATGTTGTCATCGTCGGCCCCTCTCCTTTTTCTCAGGTGCCCTTCTTGTTCCTTTCCTCTTTTCTTGTGCAACCGAGGTCATCTCAAGCGACTGGATCTCGCTCCCTGTCATTTTTATATTCGGACTGGCCAACGGTTATTCAGTGAGCCTCACTCTCATCACTGTGAATGAGATACCGGGGCTCACAGCTGACGAGCTGAAGGCTGCTGGCCGCTTCTCTGCGGTTGCTCTTAATTCAGGCAAGGTCATCTTGGACTCGTCGCATTCTCATCTCTATCGGAGCTGCAATTGATAGGAAAACTCGCTTTTAACGGCGCTACACTTGTAGCTTGAGATACTCTGTTACGTTGCGAATTTTCCCCAATTGTATGAGATGTCCTTATAACTTGGTCGAGCCAGAGGGTATCATGGCTGCGTCATCGGGTGTGATTCATGTGGACTGATTACCGCTGCTTAATAAGGTTGTGATCTGAGATAGGGGTATTCTTTTCGTTTTTCATCAGGTCTCTGCATAGGAGGATTCGTCTCGATGGGAATAGGCCTATGGCTGGGTATAGCGGGTTGATTTTCAGTGCATGTATACGCTCAATGCTTATTAGTTTTCATGGTCATTGGAGTCGAGTTGGGCCTTCATCTGGTTCAGTGCCTGTTGATTAGATTAGTTCGTAGTTAATGTACTGCATCCCGACTGATCTGTTGCCTCCTGAGGAGGAGGAGAGGGCGGAGTCATATAGTAGTATTCATGAAGGCCCTACTACAACGACCAACCTACAGCCAAGCTCCGGAAGTAAGCCCTTTGATGTTACTTGTACGCTCCGTAATATCTTGTTAATGTCAGCACCAGGCACAGCAATTGCATCGGAAGAGGAACGGCCAGAGGATCGGCCAGAGGTCAACGAGTAGGCGAGCTCGGACATTTTTGAATGATCGTATGTGATGATCATCTCTGAATTCTCCTGTGGTCCCTGCGGTCGGCTGAATTCAAATATGGTCATGTTAGTTTCTCGAGCTCTTCCGCTCATGTTATAACACCATCAGGACCTTCTGCAGGCTCGCCGATGAGAGAAAGGGGTAAGTCCGATGAGCGTAGAATATTCGACTACATATACGTGCCCTCAGGGCAGCAGGAGCTCAAGGCATTGAGGAATCCAATGAAGATGACTGCAGTTACCAGCTCGAGCAGCTGTGAGACATGGGGACAAGTCAATAACTGGCGGCCCCCGACTGATAGAACTGTAGAGCTACGCATGGGGAAAGGGAGGCTTCTTTCTCAAGAGAGAGCTCAGTGGTGTGATGGAGAAGGGATGCTGGGGAATTGGGCTGATGTGAATAGTAGACACAGTGGGATTTGGCAGAATGATCGGAGGAGGAGCCGCAGTAAGAGTCGAGGTCCAAGAAGGTGGGACGGTCCCCGACGGCGGGTAGAACAGCAGCGAGAAAATATTCGACCGAGGGAGGGATTGGCATGGCCCAGCGCGGCTGATGGGAGGATATACGAGCTTGCTAAGCCGCCTTCCTCAAGTCAGGGTCTGGTGAGTTCGGCTTTGTCGACGGAAGAGCGGCGAAGGTAGGCTGCTGTGGTCATTAGTTGGAGCGATGTATCCTTAAGGCGTTTTGAGGATCTGAGTATGAGGAAGGAGAGCAAGATCAAGTATGTTTTGGCAACTTCACCGTTCGTTCATATGTTCTTTGATGATGGTGCTGAAGCCTTCCTAGCTCCTGTGCAGACTGCTCGAATTGACTTTCTCGACACGCCAATGGATCACTATGAGAGCGGACTGAGTAGGATTGTGTAAATGCCCGCTGGGTTCCTGATTGCCTTCGGCCATTTCCTCTTAGTTGAGATATCCTCTTCTTGCCTCTACTGTGTATATTGTGACCAGAATAAGCAGTGTCCACCGATAGATTTGAAGAGATTCTCTGTGGCCCATCTCACACGCGAACATCATAAGTGGAGGAAGGCTTATTATCGAGAGCAGCTGGATATGTGCGCCGAATTCAACAAGTGGGTTTTGGCATCCCTGGATTCTATGAGGATCGGAGTTTCTTAGGCGACTGGATCTGATTAAAAGCCATCAAATTTCTCTCAAGTTGAGACCCTGCAACGGCGAGATGATTGCACAAAAGTAAGGTAACTCCAAGTGGTCTCTTGATTTGGTAGAAGTGACT